>NC_134355.1:28007979-28042979 GCF_048569485.1 Anomaloglossus baeobatrachus | reverse complement strand
GATGGATAGATAGATAGAGGGATAGATAGATAGATAGATAGATAGAGGGATAGATAGATAGAGGGATAGATAGATAGATAGATAGATAGATAGATAGATAGAGGGATAGATATATATAGAGAGATAGATAGATAGATAGATAGAGGGATAGATATATATAGAGAGATAGATAGATGGATAGATAGATAGATAGATAGATTGATATTATTTATGGTCACTATGTGATAGGTATTCTGCATTTTCACCAGTTTTTCCCCTCAGGAAGCTGAATGCCTACTTTTCAGTTGTCTCTGAGCTAGTAGGGGGAGACTAGCTGCTGTAATGTCTCCCCTATACAGTATGGCACACACAGATAGCCTGTTCCTTCTGTCTCTGTTAAGCACGTGTTTACAATTAGCAGCTGCATGGAGGACATTAGGTAGCAGTACTGAGTAATGTAAGTGTGAATACAGCGCTGTGGAGTGACAAGACACTTACTAGAAGCAGAGGCATAGAAGATAATATACAGCAGTATTTGCAGTGTAGCTGTGAGTCCAGAACTGGGGATTAGAATGAACACTTAGGATCTGACTCTCTGCTTCTTTCACTCATGGAGGACATATCTGTACTGAGCAGGGCAGTTGTGATTTCAGCTCTGGGATGAGAAAAAACACTTACTAGAAAGCAGCAGCAGGATATGACTCTCAGCTATTTTCACTAATGGAGCACATCATACAGAAGTATTGAGCCATGTAGATGTGAATTCAACTCTGGGATGAGAATAAACGCTTACTAGAAAGCAGCAGAATCTGACTTTGAGTCTTTCACTCATGGAGAATATTATAAAGCAGGACTAAGCAGTGCAGATGTGAATTCAGCTCTAAGATGAGAATAAACACTTATTAGAAAGCAGAAGTATCTGACTCTGGTTCTCTCACTCATAGAGTACATTATACAGAAGTACTGAGCTGTGTAGATGTGAATTCAGCTCTGGGATGAGAATGAACACTTACTGGAAAGCAGCAGGATCTGACTCTGAATCTCTTGCTCGTGCATGATATTATACAGCAGGACTAAGCAGTGCAGATGTGACTTCAGCTCTGGGATGAGAATAAACACTTAATAGAAAGCAGAAGGCTCTGACTCACTTGTGGAGTAGATAGTACATGTGACAATATATCTCTTGGTGTCACTAGAAGCTACTAGAGACAGGGAAGTCAATCACTCCGGTGGTCAGAAGCCAGGAAGTCAGATAAAGTATACAGGGAGTGAGCAGAGCCGGGGTCAGGGTACAAGCCAGAGGTCAGAAGCCAGGAAGTAAGATAAGGTACACAGGGAGTGAGCAGAGCCAGGGTCAGGGTACAAGCCAGAGGTCAGAAGTCAGATAAAGTAAACAGGGAGTGAGCAGAGTCGGGGTCAGGGTACAAGCCAGAGGTCAGAAGCCAGGAAGTAAGATAAGGCACACAGGGACTGAGCAGAGCCAGGGTCAGAGTACAAGCCAGAGGTCAGAAGCCAGGAAGTCAAAGTCAGGGGCACATGCAGAGAAGGGTAACAAAGGTCTGGGGTAGGGAGGCAAAATCAGAACAACAAAACTCACGGGAGCCAGAGAACTCACTGCAGAGCAGGAACATTGACTGGCTGCGTTCCGGGTGAAGTTACTCTCTACTGAAGACGAGCACTCACCCGGAACAAGGCGACTGAACACAGGCACCTCCCCGCAGCAGCGCAGGACCCAAAGGATGAAAAGCAACCCGTCTCCTGGAGCATAATACAGAACATTGGCTCTGCTGGAGAGCAGAGCACCGCGGATCATGACAATACAGAAGTACTGAGCAGTGCAGATGTGAATTCAGCTCTGGGATGAGAATAAACACTTACTAGAAAGCAGCAGCAGATCTGACTCTGATTCTCCCTCTCTAGACCATGGACTTAAGAAGGCAGCTATAAATGAAGTAGTCAGTCGTTCTTGGCACTAGTACAGATAGCCAAACCAAGCCATCATTGTATGTTCAGTGCCACAAACATGGAGTGGAGCCATAGGGCACCTGCCCCTCCAACCTCTCCATTTCCGTCCACAGTGCCTCTTTCTGTTGCTGTGCAGCGGATAGGGGATCATTAATATAGAAAAGCCGTTTATGCCGCCTCTGAAGGGGTTCAGTCCCGCGATACGCATTTATTTTATCTCTTCCTTCAAAGCGCTTTATGAATCCTTGTGCCGTGCCGGCGAGTGTCGACTAGGAGATTAGCCATTGTATGCAGACATTGAGAGCGCGGGGACCTCGGATACATCCGCCTCTCGGCACAATGAGATTCACGCTGTTGTGTCTCGGAATTAGCGAACGTCGTTTTCATCCATCCAGTCATCCGATAGAGGGATTATCATCATCCGAGCGGTATTATTACTCTGTAATTAGCATGTAAAGTATCCGCGGACGCTAATCACTGTCTGCTAATCTGAGAATTCAATACCGCGCAAGATTTAATTCTGCTTGCGACAGTGGAACAATGCAATGAATCAACAGGTTAAATTAACTCGGTGAGAGGTTGGGGCGGACAATTTTCTTTGCTGTTAACCCCTTCCTGCACTTCAATACTGACTGGTTCACCACTGATCAAATGCTTAAAACTAAGCAGTTAGAGGGTTAACCCCAAATTGGCAAATTATCACTTATCCATACAAAAGGTGATAACTTGTTAATGACTGCGAGATCAGCTACTACAGTGGATCTCCCCGATGCCAAGGATGGTGCTCTGAAATGTCATAATATGATGATGGACAGGTTTTCGCGCATGCGCACCGCTCCTCTGCTAATTGTCTATGGGATGGCTGGAATCTGCTGAGTACAGCAGGCATGGATAGGTTAATTTTATCCAAGCATAGCATTATATGTATATTGCCTGACTGCAGCAGTCCCATAGACAGTGGAAGAGCAGTCAATGTTATTGTAGCGCTGGCATCCCTGTGCTCCCCGCTCTCCTCCCTGCAGGAATGCGCACTAACTCTCACCATGTGTCCTTGCATCTCCGCACTCCTCCACGTGTACGCTCCCTGCTGCCTCCTCCCGGGGCCTGTGCACATGGCAGAGGTCCTCCGAAAGTGTTCCTGGGACATATGTGCGCCACTGCCCTTTTCTTAAAGGACCAGCGTGTCACTACCAGGAAGTGCCTCTAAGGCTATCGCTGAGAGGTACTGGGTACATAAGGCACTTTCCCATTAGGGGAGGTGCCTGATCAATGTGTTTAGTTAGTTAGTGGTTCTACGCCCTAGCCAGCTAGTTGTCAGGTCCCCTTGGCCGCTGTGCTTTTGTTTCAGTGTACTACGTCCCTGCCTGTCCTTCCCTGCCGTGCCTCTAGCCTCAGCTACCCCGGTGGCTCCTGCTATACCAGAGACTGTGTCTGTCCAACCCGGCTGTGCATACCAGAGACTGTGCCTGTCCATCCCAGCCACGCCTCCAGCCTTAGCTACCCCAGTAGTCCTTGCTTTACCAGAGATTGTGCCTGCCCAACTCGGCCGTGCCTCCACCCTCAGCTACCCCAGTGGCCTCTGCTATACCACAGACTGTGCCTGTCCATCCCGGCCGTGCCTCCAGCCTCAGCTACCCCTGTAGTCTTTGCCATACTAGAGATTGTGCCTTGCCATCCCGGTCGTGCCTCCAGCCTTAGTTACCCTGGTAGTCCTTGCCATACCAGAGACTGTGCCTGTCCACCTTTGCTGTACCACTAGCCTCAGCCTGTCTGCTCCTATATCCGCCCTTGCCTTGGGGGTCAGCTGCCACAGTCCTGTTGACTGCCCTAGGAGTAGCACCTGGTGTGGGCACTTAGTCAAGCCCCTCCCACCTAAGGGTAAGCCTGGGGTCCTCCTGTGGTCCAGTGGGTCCACTTTAGCTCACTGCTTCACCATCGACAGTGGTGAACGTTAGTCATCTTAAGAATGGACCGATTTTCGCGCATGCGCACCTCTACTATCCTAAGTCTCTATGGGATGGCTGAACACTGCTCGCTACAACAGCCATCGATATGTTCACTGGCTATTGGACTGTCTAAGGTAATCAGGTATAATGTTATATGTATATTGACTGACTGCAGCCGTCCCCTAGACAGTGGAGAAGGAGTGGTGCGCATGTGCGGTATACCATAAGTGCAAAATGAAGGCTTCAAATATCTTATGTGGTCATATAGCCCAAAATGCCTTTGTGGTCAAAGTATTAAATACTTAAGATGCTATCGAGAGTATCTGGCATCTGGGGCCTGCTTTATTACAGTCCGGGACTATGATCTTAAAGGGGCATACTTGCAAAAAAAATTAAAGAGGCTGTCCAGGATTAGAAAAACTACTTTCTGCGGTCTACTTTCTTGCCAAAATTTGCTTGAATACAGCTGAGCTATTGCAACCCATGGACAGGTATGGTGCACAACCCCTTCAGCTAACATGAAATTCCCATTTAAGGGCACAGCCTAATTCTCCTAAGGAATAGGATTAATTTAAGGGGGTTTTCCACTTTAATGAGAGTGGATTAATATAGCCACTGGTATAGTATTAATAGATCAACAAGTCTGTATACAGCAAAAAATACACATAAAATATAACCTTTAATGAGTCTCTTTAAACAGAGGGTTCATCTTACCTCTATAAAAAACACAATATCTGTCACAGAAAATGCCGTGCTCTATTGCCCACTTCTATCACAGGGATCAAAGCACTCTGCCACAGAATACGTATAAAAAACAGCTGACCACCAGGCCGAAGATTAAGTACAAACTCATTCGCTGACAACACACCAGGGAACAGAATTGGCTACCCCCACTCATGTGTTGTCCATACAAATGTGCAGTAGTCCTTAAATAAGGGACCAATGCAGACTAATACCTAACCAGTTGGTCAAGTAACATATATTACATTTCTGACCAGCAAGCATCAGTGGTTCAGAATAAACATGGCAATGCTCCTAGATACCAGAATTCACCGGAACAATGTACATGTAGAAAAGATGGAACAATCTCACCAATTCTGGTGCATTCAGTTTCCACAATCATCCGACGGACAATTTCCCATCATTATAGGCGTCTCCACAGTTCCTTTCAAACTGGACCTGGGATCCCTCTAGATTAAAGGTCACTGTCCTTCCCAGATTCTCCTTCTCCCGACGCGTTTCATATGTCCCATAATCATCAGGGGAGCTTGAATGGGGAGATATAGGTTCCTGCTGTGAAACCTGCAGCCTGGATGATGTGTGCTGTCACCGTCTGTAAACCCACCGTCTCCTCATTCAAGCTCCCCTGATGATTATGGGACATATGAAACGCGTCGGGAGAAGGAGAATCTGGGAAGGACAGTGACCTTTAATCTAGAGGGATCCCAGGTCCAGTTTGAAAGGAACTGTGGAGACGCCTATAATGATGGGAAATTGTCCGTCGGATGATTGTGGAAACTGAATGCACCAGAATTGGTGAGATTGTTCCATCTTTTCTACATGTACATTGTTCCGGTGAATTCTGGTATCTAGGAGCATTGCCATGTTTATTCTGAACCACTGATGCTTGCTGGTCAGAAATGTAATATATGTTACTTGACCAACTGGTTAGGTATTAGTCTGCATTGGTCCCTTATTTAAGGACTACTGCACATTTCTATGGACAACACATGAGTG
Source organism: Anomaloglossus baeobatrachus (assembly GCF_048569485.1). Classification (NCBI taxonomy): domain Eukaryota; kingdom Metazoa; phylum Chordata; class Amphibia; order Anura; family Aromobatidae; genus Anomaloglossus; species Anomaloglossus baeobatrachus. The sequence continues at coordinate 28,037,352 of NC_134355.1, read as the reverse complement.
GGGGTAGTCAATTCTGTTCCCTGGTGTGTTGTCAGCGAATGAGTTTGTACTTAATCTTCGGCCTGGTGGTCAGCTGTTTTTTATACATATTCTGTGGCAGAGTGCTTTGATCCCTGTGATAGAAGTGGGCAATAGAGCACGGCATTTTCTGTGACAGATATTGTGTTTTTTATAGAGGTAAGATGAATCCTCTTTTTAAAGAGACTCATTAAAGGTTATATTTTATGTGTATTTTTTGCTGTATACAGACTTAATGAGAGTGGACCCAAATAATTTCTTATATACCTAAAATAACATATAGGGCATGTTCTCCCCTTCACCAGGTCCAACCATGGCCCCTGCCGCTGTTCAGTGTTTTGAATGTCACATGGACAGCATATAGCACCGCTGAAACCGAAAACCAAACATCAGCAGGGAAACAAAGCTGGACCTGGAAACAGTGATTACCTGCTTTAAGTGTTATTTAGGGTTTTTAAAAGCATTTAGGGTCAACTTTCCAGCCCCCGCAGTGCTCTGTGGGAACCGGATCATCACCTAAGGGGTCTGTGGGGGCTGGATCAACACTTCAGGGCTCTGTGGGGACCGAATCATCGCCTCAGGGCTTTGTGAAGGCCGGATCATCACTTCAAAGTGCTGTGGTGCCTAGATCAACAACTCAGAGGTCTGTGGGAGCCGAATTATCACCTCATTGCTCTGTGGGGGCCAGATCACCACTTCAGGGCTCTGTGGGGGCCAGAACAGCATGTGAGGGCTTTGTGGGGGCTGGATCATCACCTGAGGACTCTGTGGGGGTTGGATCATCACCTTATTGCTCTTTATAAGCCGGATCATCACCTCATTGCTCTGTGGGGGCCGAATCCTCACCTCAGAGTGCTGTGTTGCCCGGATCAACATCTCAGAACTTTGTGGGAGCCGAATAATCACTTCATTGCTCTGTGGGTGCCGGGTCACCACTTCAGGGCTTTGTGAGAGCCGGATCATCACTTCAGGACTCTGTGGGGAATGGATCATCAGCTCATTGCTCTGTGAGGGCCGGATCATCACGTAATTGGTCTGTAGGGGCTGGATCAATACTTTTGGGCTCTGTGGGGGCTGGATCATCACCTCAGGGCTTTGTGGGGGCTGGATCATCACCTAAGGGCTTTGTGGGGGCTGGATCATCACCTCAGGGCTTTGTGGGGGCTGGATCATCACCTCAGGGCTTTGTGGGGGCTGGATCATCACCTCAGGGCTTTGTGGGGGCCGGATCATCACCTCAGGGCTCTTTGGGGGCCGGATCATCACTTTAGGGCTCTTTGGGGGCCGGATTATCACCTCCTGGACACTTCCTTTAAGAATGTAATTATATTAACATTATATTTTAATATATTTTTAATAAAATTATATATTTTTATCATATTAATAAAATATATATAAAAATCATGTGCAAAACAAAAACGTAAAAAATTGAAATGTTTGCTGGATTTTTATATCAGTCGCTCCTTTGTGCCCACAGAACAACAACAATTTATTTTTGGAATTAATGCTTTTGCCCCATGAATAAGGCAGTATATTTAGCAGAAAACCCTATGAGCTTCTAGTTTACTTATTTGTAAGAAAACCTTGAAATAATTTCATGTGCAAATTGAAGTCACTGTGGATTTTTCCAGGCCCGGAGGAAAAGTTATCAGACCGCCACACAATAAGTAAGAAATGACATTTTTTTTTTCTTACAATTGCTACCGGCTGAACTCCTATATAAGATTGGGTCCTGAAGTTTAGGAAAAGTGAGAAATAATAGTTGTCTAATAAAAAGGTGTAATTCGATTTTTCCATTTTTCTATTTAGATGTGTGACAAAATAAATAAGGGATGAAAGAAACAATCAGCTCAAAATGAAATTAATGTTAAAAATAAAAAAATTATAAACCATACAAAAAATGTGAAAAAAGGATTTATACCTCAATCCTGCTGTTTTACATTGCAATGTAAAGAAGGGAAGAAAAAAAAAGTCTCCTGCATCTGTATTTTTGTGTGTCAGGCAGTGCTCAAAAAGTACAGGTACGATGTGCAATAGTTTTAGGCAGGTGTAGACAAAATACTGTAAAGTAAGAAGCTTTCAAAAATAGAACTGTTAATAGTTTAATTTTAACAAAAAGAAACCTAAATCAAATCAATCCTGGGTCACTGTCTGTTGCCTCCAAAACAGCATCAGTTTTTCTAGGTACATTTACATGCAGTTTGTGATGGAACAAGGAGATTGTTCCAAACATCTTGGAGACCTGACCCCAGATCTTCTGTGTATGAGACTTGTACAGATCCTTCTGTCTTTCTTAATTCCAGACAGAAGGGATAACGTGAGATCAGGGCTCTGTGGGGGCCGGATCATCACCTCAGGGCTCTGTGGGGGCCGGATCATCACCTCAGGGCTCTGTGGGGGCCGGATCATCACCTTAGGGCTCTGTGGGGGCCGGATCATTACCTCAGGGCTCTGTAGTGGCCGAATCATCACCTCAAAGCTCTGTGGGTGTCGGATCTTAACCTCAGGGCTCTGTGGGGGCCGGATCTTCACTTCAGAGCTCTTTAAGGGCTGTATCATCACCTCAGGGCTCTGTTGGGGCCGGATCTTCACCTTAGGGCTCTGTGGGGGCTGGATAATCACCATCAGGGCTCTATGGGGGGCCAGATTATCACCCCAGGACTCTGTGAAGGCTGGATCATCACGTCAGTGCTCTGTGGCGGCCAGATCATCACCTCAGGGCTCTGTGGGGGCCGGATCATCACCTCAGGGCTCTGTAGTGGCCGAATCATCACCTCAAAGTTCTGTGGGTGTCGGATCTTAACCTCAGGGCTCTGTTGGGGCCGGATCTTCACCTTAGGGCTCTGTGGGGGCTGGATCATCACCATCAGGGCTCTATGGGGGGGCCAGATTATCACCCCAGGACTCTGTGAAGCCTGGATCAGCACGTCAGTGCTCTGTGGGGGTTGGATCATCACCTCAGGGCTCTGTGGGGGCCGAATAAGCACCTTAGGGCTTTGTGGGGGCTAAATCATCACTTATGCTCTGTGTGGGCCAGATCATCACCTCAGGGCTTTGTGGGGGTTGGAACATCACCTCAGGCCTCTGTAGGGGTCGGATCATCACCTTAGCGCTCTGTGAAGGTCAGATCATCACCTCAGGGCTCTTTGGGGGCCGAATCATCACATCCAGGACTCCTCTTTTTTAATAACATTGGCCGGATGTTTGGGGTCGTTGACCAGCTACAGAATAAATTTGAAGCCAATCATACTCCTCCCTAATCATATTACATAATGGATACGTATCTGCCTGTAAGAAATGGCCAATGCTGAGGACAGTAGATACAGTGGTCGGTCAAGAAAACTTAGTGCAGTAGATGAAGGACACATCATGGTTACTTCCCTTCAAAATCAGATGATGTCCAGCAGTGGCATCAACTCAGAACTTGCAGCACCAGTGAAACCCAGCTACACCCATCTACTATTCAGAGACGTTTGGCCAGAAGTGGTCATTATTGGATGACGCCTGACGATCACTGACACCTTTCTGCGAATCTCTGTTAGCGCCACACCGTCACACAAACATTGACACTTTTGGAAGAATTATCAATTACACCCCTCCATCTGGTTATTATGCCGCCATCTCCACACTCAGATTATATCAGGGATGAGGGTTTCTTTCATGATAAGAAGAACTGTAACATAAAAGAATCGTTTCATTATAGATAATTGCCGGTTGCCGAAGCCAAACAGAATAAATTATAACACCAAGTATGTGAGAACGCATGTGGAAGAAAGGTTGTCAATATTAGGAGAAGCCACCATGGTCCCATCTCGGACTAATCACCTGAGACACACAGTCCCTGGCCGGGTTTTCCATGTCACGGCCATCTCTCTGTAGTTTGAGACTAGTTACAGGCTCAGGACTAGAGTCTTTCATTGCCACGTAAGACACTCTATCTTAAATGTAGTTTCCTTTCCTTTGGCGAGCTAAGGGTTAATGTAAGTTTCTCCTTGCCAGCAGCGTTCTCACTACCTTTCCTCAGGTGCTTCCGGTTTGGGTCCACTTCCAGGTCCACCTATATATACTCTCTTCTCCCAGAAGAGGGTGCCGGTTATTCTGAGCCATTTGGAAGCTGGGCCTTGAGGTGGAAGGAGCTGGTGGAGCCCTTATCATACGTTGCTGAGTAGGTTCAGTCCTGGTTCTGACTGCAGCCTTGTGTTGAACCTTTGTCATTTGTTGTTATCCCCATCTGTCTTTCCTGCCCTGGTGTTCTACTAGTGCAGCGGTGGGACTAGCGTCCCTCACCTGCCAGCTCACTAGCCAAGGTTGTTACAGAGTCTGCCAGGGTTTCAAGTATCCTGTTCGGCGACAAGTGCGGAGCCTGTATAGAGACTGGCTAGGAGTGCAGGGTACGGCTGCAGGTGAAAGCAGGAGGTGTCCCATCTTCCCCCTCACTAGTGCTAGGGCCCACCGTTGTTATGGTGTCCTCGGTGTACCCCTTGTTTGTTGTGTGTTGCGCCATTCGCCAGACTTCCGTTAGTCACTACGTGACAGTATTTCCGTTTTCTCTGAAATGTCGCCAATTAAAATATATAAGGCTGCAATAGCGGAGCCAGTGTCGGATTGATGCCGCCCCGCGATTCGGACAGCATGACTCTCCGGTCAGGTTTCTTTCAAAACTCTTAATTCCTGCATAGATTTCATGGAGTTGGGTTCATATCTTCTCTTTTATGACTTTTTCTGCTTAGTCCAGACTATCAGACTGCAATAAGATGTGATTCCTCTACCGTAGACCACATTACAGTGCTCAGGTCTGCAGCGATCGGCTCAGTATGGAAAGCTGCAATTAGAGAAGGATATCGACAAGGAAATTTAGTTGCATTTCGTTCCTTTTCCCCGATGCAGCAGAGTACTCCGCGCTGTTCATTAGTTGACGATTGACTACGAACATTAATGGGCGACCTGAAAGGGAATTATTGTAAAGCTGATTTAGAGCGGAAAGTTCCTGGATAATTGAAAACTGTAGACGCAGCAGAAAAAAAGTGCATTTTCTGCTAGAATAACCCTCTAAAAACACCGCTAGAAAAGTTCCCACCATAAAGAATAGATCCTCAAAATGCTTCTAGAAGTGTGTCCCTTTAAAAGTTGCATTCTCTACAGAAGAGAGCCCTAATTACAGAGGCCAACTAAGTGCCCCCATAAGCAGTGCAGTGCAAGACTAATGCGGTCACACTTCCTTCCTGGACCTGCTCCTGCGAGCTTTGCTCTGCTGTATTCATTCTGTGGGTGGTGCTGCTAATAGAGGAGAATTTGGGACTAAAAGGCTCTGAATGACACAGGCTGTGTCCAGCCACAGAGACAAGGGTGGCTGGGACCACCTATAGTGCGATCTAGCCGGAGCAATCAGCTCCCTACTATGAGCAGTGGGCCAGCACCCCACCATAGTAAATCTCTGAGTTTATTGCTGGGAGTTGCCAGTTATAGTTTATACTAGCTCTGGTCTACTCCTGCTCTTGCTTTGACTATTGGAAGGTGCCAGTTATAGGTCATACTAACTCTGGTCTACTCCTGTTGGTCTGCTCTTGTTTTACCTGTTGGGAGTTGCCAGTTATAGTTCATACTAGCTCTGGTCTACTCCTGTTGCTCTGCTCTTGCTTTGCCTGTTGGGAGTTGCCAATTATAGTTTATATTAACTCTGGTCTACTACTGTTGCTCTGCTCTTGCTTTGCCTGTTTGGAGTTGCTAGTTATAGTTCATACTAGCTCTGGTCTACTACTGTTGCTCTGCTCTTGCTTTACCTGTTGGGAGTTGCCAGTTATAGTTCATACTAACTCTGGTCTGCTCCTATTTCTCTGCACTTGCTTTGCTTGTTGGGAATTGCCAGTTATAGGTTATACTAACTCTGTTCTACTCCTGTTGCTCTGCTCTTGCTTTGCCTGTTTTGAGTTGCTAGTTATAGTTCATACTAACTATGGTCTACACCTGTTGCTCTGCTCTTGCTTTGCCTGTTGGGAGTTGCCAGTTATAGGTGATACTAACTCTGGTCTACGCCTATTGCTCTGCACTTGCTTTGCTTGTTGGGAGTTGCCAGTTATAGTTCATACTAACTCTGGTCTAGTCCTATTGCTCTGAACTTACTTTGCCTGTTGGGAATTGCCAGTTATAGTTTATATTAACTCTGGTTTGCTCCTATTGCTCTGCTCTTGTTTTGCCTGTTGGGAGTTGCCAGTTATAGTTCATACTAACTCTGGTGTACTCCTGTTGCTCTGCTCTTGCTTTGCCTGTTGTGAGTTGCCAGTTGTAGTTCATACTAACTCTGGTCTACTCCTGTTGTTCTGCACTTGCTTTGAATGTTGGAAATTGCCAGTTATAGGTCATACTAACTGGTCTACTCCTGTTGCTCTGCTCTTGCTTTACCTGTTGGGAGTTGCCAGTTATAGTTCATACTAACTCTGGTCTACTCCTTTTGCTCTGCTCTTTATATGCCTTTTTGGAGTTGCTAGTTATAGTTCATACTAGCTCTGGTCTACTCCTGTTGCTTTGCTCTTGCTTTACCCGTTGGGAGTTGCCAGTTATAGTTCATACTAACTCTGGTCTACTCCTATTGCTCTGCACTTGCTTTGCCTGTTGGGAGTTGGCAGTTATACTTCATTCTAACTCTGGTCTACTCCTATTGCTCTGCACTTGCTTTGCCCGTTGGGAGTTGCCAGTTATAGTTTATACTAACTCTGGTTTACTCCTATTGCTCTGCACTTGCTTTGCCTGTTGGGAGTTGCCAGTTATAGTTCATACTAACTCTGGTCTAATCCTATTGCTCTGTTTTTGCTTTGCCTGTTGGGAATTGCCAGTTGTAGGTCATACTAACTCTGGTCTACTCTTATTGCTCTGCACTTGCTTTGCCTGTTGGGAATTTCCAGTTATAGGTCATACTAACTCTGGTCTACTCCTATTAGTCTGCACTTGCTTTGCCTGTTGGGAGTTGCCAGTTATAGTTCATACTAACTCTGGTCTACTTCTATTGCTCTGCACTTGCTTTGCCTGTTGGGAATTGCCAGTTATAGGTCATACTAACTCTGGTCTACTCCTATTAGTATGCACTTGCTTTGCCTGTTCGGAGTTACCAGTTATAATTCATACTTCCTCTGGTCTACTCCTGTTGCTTTGCACTTGCTTTGCCTGTTGAAAGGTGCCAGTTATAGTTCATGCTAAGTCTGGTTCACTCATGTTGCTTTGCTCTTGCTTTGCCTGTTGGGAGTTGCCAGTTATAGTTCATACTAACACTCGTCTACTTCTGTTGCTCTCCTCTTGCTTTGCCTTTTGGGAGTTGCCAGTTATAGTTCATACTAACACTCGTCTACTTCTCTTGCTCTGCTCTTGCTTTGCCTGTTAGGAGTTGCCAGTTATAGGTCATGCTAACTCTCATCTACTTCTGTTGCTCTGCTCTTGCTTTGCCTGTTGGGAGTTGCCAGTTATAGTTCATACTAACTCTGGTCTACTCCTATTGCTCTCCATTTGCTTTGCCTGTTTGATTCTCGTTCTGCCCTCGGCCCATTTACTGATGATATCTCTGACTCATGATTTTGTCCCTCTTGGTGACCTGACCATTCTTGTCAACCCGCTCCATCGACCAGTAGCTACTTCGAGGACTCAACCCAGGGTCCTTGTGTAAGTCCATATTCCTTTAAAGAGTGAAGGCAAGGCCTCTCTTCATACCGAGTGGCTAGTGCAAAGACTGTCTCTCAAAGCTCTATTTAGAGCAATCACAGAGAGAGACACTTTTACAAATGCTCACCGTAAACAGTAATACTACCGCACTGCTCTTATGAACAATGCCAACTTTGTGCTCCCATAAATGCTGCCAAAAGAGTGCCCATATAAACAAGAGTGTTAGCATAGTGGCCAAAGAAAAAGTGTCAGCAGTGTCCCTGTAAACCTTCACTCTTCATAGACAGTGACGGAAAAGTGCCTGTTACTGTGATGTTCGCGGCCGCTTAGGGGCAGCGAGCGGGATTAGTGGACCCACTGGACCACAGGGGGGACCCGGGCTTCCCCTTTAGTGGAAGGGGCTTAACTAATCGCCTACCGTTAGGCGGACGCCCGGTACCACTCCCAGGGCAGTGAGCAGGACTGTGGCAGCAGACCCCCCAGGTACAGGAGACGGACTCAGGTAAAGACATAGGATCAGGCAGGTAAAGAAGGGATGGCTAGGGCCGGCGGGTACGGACAGGTGGGGTGGACATGGCAGGGACAGATAGGTATGGGAAGGCAGGTACAGATGGCTGACACAGGGATACCGGGACAGGAGCTCAGGACCTGATAACTAACTAGCTAGCACACTGGAGACTGACTAACTAGGGACGTTGCGCAGGCACCTCCCCTAATGGGAGGGTGCCTTCAATACACAGTGCCTCTTAGACATAGAGGAGGGCTGGTGTGCGCGTACGTGCCCTAAGTGCACTCCCAGGAGACCGGCGCTGTGCGCACAGTCCCTGGGAAGGGAAGGAGGTAGCACAAGTGGACGGCCAAGGGGGTGAGGGGGAGGACACGACCCGGCCGGGGCGGTAAGATGTTATCCCCTGCAACGACACCGGCGTTACAGCTACACAAAATCTCCTGAAGATTACCCTCTGTAAACATCAGTACCCCTCACTAAAGACTGCTCCAAATTGAAGAACTTACTAAAAACTGACCGAACCTTATGTGCCTGTCTTGCTTTGCAACCTTCATAACCATGAATGTAAAGAATATACATATATACGTCCACTCCTTCGCTGCTTGTTTTACCATAATATGTATTACGGAGGATTTCTCCACTAGAGGAGTTTCCTGGGTGTATATGTGCACCATATGGCGGTTTTATTAATCCTTAGAATTACATAATTTGCAAAAATACATTACAGAGGCTCAGTGTGTGTTTATTTTTTTTTACACTTACAAATAGGAAATTAATAATTGTATAAAAATTAATATAAATTAAAAATAAAAAAAAGCAAACAATGAAGGAGCTGTTAATGTTCTCCCCTGCGGTGACTGTCAGCATTACAATACGCGGTCTGTATGTGGTGGGCGGACAGGAAAAAGACTCATTATGTCAGAGGCTTGAGGACGGCTTCCATTGTTTCTCTTGCATTTTTTGTAATTCATTAATCAGCGGTAACTCGGAGGCTGGTTCCGTGCAGAGCGGCACAAATAAACGCACCACTTCTGGAGAAATCCAGCAATTATGAACTTAGCATCGATTTCATTTTCATTTATTTGCCCGCCGGCGCTCGGCTCTATTTATATAACAATCCATCTCTCGCTCACCTAGAACCGGAGACACAAAGTTTCCTTTCCTTCTAATCTTTCTGCCAATTTATTTGGCTCAAATTGGTCCGTTCTGCAGGAGTCCTTGTAGCAAGTGGAAGAAAACACAGAACAAAGCTATTAATTGGAGTCCGGTGCGAGGCTGTTTTTATTTTTACATTAAGGGATTTATTTGCTAAAATAATAATAACAAAAAAATAAGAAACATAAAATTTAGAAAAGGCAAAAAATCATTTTAAAAAAAGCTGCCCTCCTCCTTATATAGGGGTAATCAAACCTCTCACTTTCTGTAAGGCAACTGACTTTGGCAGCAGCCCTCCCCCACCTCTCTGTGTATAGTATGACACCGTGCACACTGAGCTCCATATCATGCTGATGTTTGCCTATGGATGGCAAAAAGTTGCATATGCTGAAGGGGCTGCAGCTGGAGTTTATTTCTTTGTGGCTGTGACTGCTGGCTGTGAGAGGGAGGAGGGGGCTGCAGCTTCAGTTTATATCATTGTGTCTGTGACTGTCAGCTGTGAGAGGGAGGAGGGGGCTGCCTCCAGTTTATATCATTGTGTCTGTGAGAGGGAGGAGGGGGCTGCAGCTGTAGTTTATTTTATTGTAACTGTTGGCTGTGAGAGGGAGGAAGGGGCTGCAGCTGCAGTTTATATCATTGTGTCTGTGACTGGCAGCTGTGAGAGGGATGAGGGGGCTGCAGCTACAGTTTATATCATTGTGTCTATGACTGCTGGCTGTGAGAGGGAGGAGGGGGCTGCAGCGGTAGTTTATATCATTGTGTCTGTGACTGGCAGCTGTGAGAGGGATGAGGGGGCTGCAGCTGTAGTTTATATCATTGTGTCTGTGACTGCTGGCTGTGAGAGGGAGGAGGGGGCTGCAGCTTCAGTTTATATCATTGTCTCTGTGTCTGCTGGCTGTGAGAGGGAGGAGGGGGCTGCAGCTTCAGTTTATATCATTGTATCTGTGTCTGCTGGCTGTGAGAGGGAGGAGGGGGCTGCAGCTATAGTTTATATCATTGTATATGTGTCTGCTGGCTGTGAGGGAAGAGGGGGCTGCAGCTTCAGTTTATATCATTGTATCTGTGACTGCTGGCTGTGAGAGGGAGGAGGGGGCTGCAGCTATAGTTTATATTATTGTATATGTGACTGCTGGCTAAGAGAGGGAGGAGGGGGCTGCAGCTGCAGTTTATATCATTGTGTCTGTGACTGCTGGCTGTGAGAGGGAGGAGGGGGCTGCAGCTGCAGTTTATTTCATTGTGTCTGTGACTGCTGGCTGTGAGAGGGAGGAGGGGGCTCCAGCTGCAGTTTATATCATTGCGTCTGTGACTGGCAGCTGTGAGAGGGAGAGAGCTGCAGTTGTAGTTTATATCATTGTGTCTGTAACTGCTGGCTGTGAGACGGAGGAGGGGGCTGCAGCTGCAGTTTATATCATTGTGTCTGTGAGAGGGAGGAGGGGGCTGCAGCTGTAGTTTATTTTATTGTGTCTGTAACTGTTGGCTGTGAGAGGGAGGAAGGGGCTGCAGCTGCAGTTTATATCATTGTGTCTGTGACTGGCAGCTGTGAGAGGGATGAGGGGGCTGCAGCTACAGTTTATATCATTGTGTCTATGACTGCTGGCTGTGAGAGGGAGGAGGGGGCTGCAGCGGTAGTTTATATCATTGTGTCTGTGACTGGCAGCTGTGAGAGGGATGAGGGGGCTGCAGCTGTAGTTTATATCATTGTGTCTGTGACTGCTGGCTGTGAGAGGGAGGAGAGGGCTGCAGCTGTAGTTTATATCATTGTGTCTGTGACTGCCAGCTGTGAGAGGGATGAGGGGCCTGCAGCTACAGTTTATATTATTGTGTCTGTGTCTGCTGGCTATGAGAGGGAGGAGGGGGCTGCAGCTGTAGTTTATATCATTGTGTCTGTGACTGGCAGCTGTGAGAGGGAGGAGGGGGCTGCAGCTGTAGTTTATATCATTGTGTCTGTGACTGTTGGCTATGAGAGGGAGGAGAGGGCTGCAGCTGCAGTTTATATCATTGTGTCTGTGACTGCTGGCTGTGAGGGAGGAGGGGGCTGCAGGTGTAGTTTATATAATTGTGGCTGCTGGCTGTGAGAGGGAGGAGGAGGCTGCAGCTTCAGTTTATATAATTGTGTCTGTGTCTGCTGGCTGTAAGAGGGAGAAGGGGGCTGCAGCTACAAATTATTTCATTGTGTCTGTGACTACTGGGTGTGAGAGGAAGAAGGGGGCTGCAGCTACAGTTTATATCATTGTGGCTGTGACTGCTGGCTGTGAGAGGGAGGAGGGGGCTGCAGCTGCAGTTTATATCATTGTGTCTGTGACTGCCGGCTGTGAGAGGGAGGAGGGGGCTGCAGCTACAGTTTATTTCATTGTATCTGACTGCTGGCTGTGAGACAGAGGAGTGGTCTGCAGCTGTAGTTTATATCATTGTGTCTGTGACTGCTGGCAGTGAGAGGAAGGAGGGGGCTGCAGCTGTAGTTTATATCGTGTCTGTGACTGCTGGCTGTGAGAGGGAGGAGGGGGCTGCAGCTGTAGTTCATATCATTGTGTCTGTGACTGCTGGCTGTGAGAGGAAGGAGGGGGCTGCAGCTGTAGTTCATATCATTGTGTCTGTGACTACTGGCTGTGAGAGGGAGGAGGGGGCTGCAGCTTCAGTTTATATCATTGTGTCTGTGACTGCTGGCTGTGAGATGGAGGAGGGGGCTGCAGCTGCAGTTTATATCATTGTGTCTGTGACTGCTGGCTGTGAGATGGAGGAGGGGCTGCAGCTGTAGTTTATATCATTGTGTCTGTGACTGCTGGCTCTGAGAGGGAGGAGGGGGCTGCAGCTTCAGCTTATATCATTGTATCTGTGTCTGCTGGCTGTGAGAGGGAGGAGGGGGCTGCAGCTATAGTTTATATCATTGTATATGTGTCTGCTGGCTGTGAGGGAAGAGGGGGCTGCAGCTTCAGTTTATATCATTGTATCTGTGACTGCTGGCTGTGAGAGGGAGGAGGGGGCTGCAGCTATAGTTTATATTATTGTATATGTGACTGCTGGCTAAGAGAGGGAGGAGGGGGCTGCAGCTGCAGTTTATATAATTGTGTCTGTGACTGCTGGCTGTGAGAGGGAGGAGGGGGCTGCAGCTGCAGTTTATTTCATTGTGTCTGTGACTGCTGGCTGTGAGAGGGAGGAGGGGGCTCCAGCTGCAGTGGAAATGCTTAAAAGATGGATTCCCAAATTTAAGGGGTAGACAAGTGAAACAACATCCATCCCCTTGTTACATAGGATTACTGGCCCAGAGTGAGATTCCAGATCTAAAATAAGCCAAGGAATGCTGTCTGAGGTCAGGGAACTGAAGGGGGCTGCAGCTGCAGTTTATATCATTGTGTCTGTGACTGCCGGCTGTGAGAGGGAGGAGGGGGCTGCAGCTACAGTTTATTTCATTGTATCTGACTGCTGGCTGTGAGACAGAGGAGTGGTCTGCAGCTGTAGTTTATATCATTGTGTCTGTGACTGCTGGCTGTGAGGGAGGAGGGGGCTGCAGGTGTAGTTTATATAATTGTGGCTGCTGGCTGTGAGAGGGAGGAGGAGGCTGCAGCTTCAGTTTATATAATTGTGTCTGTGTCTGCTGGCTGTAAGAGGGAGGAGGGGGCTGCAGCTACAAATTATTTCATTGTGTCTGTGACTACTGGGTGTGAGAGGAAGAAGGGGGCTGCAGCTACAGTTTATATCATTGTGGCTGTGACTGCTGGCTGTGAGAGGGAGGAGGGGGCTGCAGCTGCAGTTTATATCATTGTGTCTGTGACTGCCGGCTGTGAGAGGGAGGAGGGGGCTGCAGCTACAGTTTAGTTCATTGTATCTGACTGCTGGCTGTGAGACAGAGGAGTGGTCTGCAGCTGTAGTTTATATCATTGTGTCTGTGACTGCTGGCAGTGAGAGGAAGGAGGGGGCTGCAGCTGTAGTTTATATCGTGTCTGTGACTGCTGGCTGTGAGAGGGAGGAGGGGGCTGCAGCTGTAGTTCATATCATTGTGTCTGTGACTGCTGGCTGTGAGAGGAAGGAGGGGGCTGCAGCTGTAGTTCATATCATTGTGTCTGTGACTACTGGCTGTGAGAGGGAGGAGGGGGCTGCAGCTTCAGTTTATATCATTGTGTCTGTGACTGCTGGCTGTGAGATGGAGGAGGGGCTGCAGCTGCAGTTTATATCATTGTGTCTGTGACTGCTGGCTGTGAGAGGGAGGAGGGGGCTGCAGCTGCAGTTTATATCATTGTGTCTGTGACTGCTGGCTCTGAGAGGGAGGAGGGGGCTGCAGTTTATATCATTGTGTCTGTGACTGCTGGCTGTGAGAGGGAGGAGGGGGCTGAAAGTGAAAGACATTGGAGCATGGAATGAGCCTAAAGAAGGAAGGACGTTTTTGATGGCCTTACAAGGTGTAATTGAGGATGTAAAAAAGTAAAATAATGGTAATATAATAAATATGGCAGTAGTTGTCTGGGTATTGGTTACACAGTGGAGTACATGGAGTACTAACTATCTCTCTCCTCCACAGTCACAGATTGCCTTGCTCCTTATATTGAAGATGCTGATGTTCTCAACAAGACCTACAAGACCGGAGACAAGTTAGTGATGAGCTGTCGAGAAGGCTTCCAGACACGGTATCCTGACTTTGACAACATGGCTTCAATTTGTCAAGATGACGGAACGTGGGAAAATCTTCCTCTGTGTCAAGGTGCGGTAATGTGCCCTTTGATATTACTTGAATGGCAGCTTCTCACAGTGGTAATAATGATATTGAGCCGGATTATTTATCCTAGAAGTGATGGGACGGAAGGGTCAAAAATAATGAAAGATTATACTCACCTGTCTTAGTTCACGCACTCACCTATCCTGCCGTCGCAGCTCCTCGCCAGTTCTCTGCTCACCTCTCTTTGGTTCACATTCTTCCTTGTTGACGGGGCCTTACGACGACTTGTGCGTTGCTCCATGCAGTCAAATGGGGCCCAACACACATCCTTGATCACAAATGTTGCGTGAAACGTGACGACACAAGCTTTAGTCTTCTTTTTAGGGTTTTAGGGATAGGTGGATTTACAGGTTGGACACATATTGGCAGATACACTGATGAGCAAAAGGGTAACAATATTTTGAGCTTTTGGCTTTTAGATCTCACAATCTACTATAGCTTTGAGCCTGAGACTACCTTCATTTTATAAACAATCGTCTTGGGTATCTTATACATAAATATGGCTTGCAACTGTGATGAGTCAGCATCTGGGCACTTCTACAGGTCGGGGGTGAACTGTTCTTAAGTGGGCCAGATATATTTTTCCTTTGTTAGGGAAATCAAGAGACATTAGCCATTGTGTCATGTCAGACTGACCGGAGCTCTTTTTTGTACACTAATATAAGGATTGCCTGCTAAGTGAGGATTGCCTCATCCCTATTTGACTACATCATTCAGAGGCCAATTATGCAGTCGGATTGAATTAGCCACCGATGAGGGAACAGTCGTCTCCCACCAATCCTGTAAGACACAATACCCTGAAATGAGAACTGTGGGGTATAAAAAGGGCCTTGCTTCTGTCACCATCTTCATTTCTACAGGATTTCAGCTTAGGATCCATGGTTCCAGCTGGAGGACTAATGAACTGCTTCATTGCCCAACACTGAGCCCACAAATTTTGTTTGGAGAACCCAGGTTGGGACAATCTGGTCATCTGGCTACATATCTTGCTGTGCTCGGTCAGCTTCCTAAGTTTGAGGCTATCTCCTCTCAGTGGGTGCCCACCAAACGTGGGGAGCTGCTGGTAGGAATAGTTGGCCCTTGAAACCCCGAGGAAGATTCTAATCCCTGGTGGACCAGAGGAAGGGTGAGATTCCGTAGCTTGTACCATCTTGTGTTCTTGTTGGGAATGTATGATATGTTTTTGCCTGTTGGTGAGACAATAAAGTCTTACCAATGTGTGATTCACCCACCCTGTGTTGTCTGAGTAGTGTTCTACCCACAGGGAAGGAGTGCGGGCGTACTCCCTCTAGTGGTGGCTGCAGGTAACTTTTAAAATGGTGTAATTTATATTCTAATGACCTGTGATACCTACTAGGGACCGTTGGTCTTCACAAGGTAATGATCACTAGACCGCAGGGAGCACAGCGCTACTGTAACCCTTTGGAATATTTCCACTTTGCTTTCCTTATGCTGCTAGCACCCCTAGAAGGGCTGACAGCTGTTGCTCCCCACCAAACAGGTAATATAGAGAGAGTTTTTAAGAGATTTAAAGGAGAACCTTTTCCCTCGAAATAGCGCCTATAAGGTTCCTAGGCTGTGCCTGATATTACAGGTTAGGTCTATTAAACGGATGTGAACTAAGCTGCAATACTAGAACTAGCCAGCGCACAAAAGTGGTGCTGTTTTTGAAAAAAAAATGAAAAATGAAAATAAATAAATAAAATTAAAAAAATAAATAAAAAATAAATAATATATATATATATATATATATATATAGTCATATGAAAAAGTTTGGGCACCCCTATTAATGTTAACCTTTTTTCTTTATAACAATTTGGGTTTTTGCAACAGCTATTTCAGTTTCATATGTCTAATAACTGATGGACTGAGTAATATTTCTGGATTGAAATGAGGTTTATTGTACTAACAGAAAATGTGCAATCCGCATTTAAACAAAATTTGACCGGTGCAAAAGTATGGGCACCTCAACATAAAAGTGACATTAATATTTTGTAGATCCTCCTTTTGCAAAAATCACAGCCTCTAGTCGCTTCCTGTAGCTGTTAATGAGTTCCTGGATCCTGGATGAAGGTATTTTTGACCATTCCTGTTTACAAAACAATTCCAGTTCAGTGAAGTTTGATGGTTGCCGAGCATGGACAGCCGCTTCAAATCATCCCACAGATGTTCAATGATATTCAGGTCTGGGGACTGGGATGGCCATTCCAGAACATTGTAATTGTTCCTCTGCATGAATGCCTGAGTAGATTTGGAGCGGTGTTTTGGATCATTGTCTTGCTGAAATATTCATCCCCTGCTTAACTTCAACTTCGTCACTGATTCTTGCACATTATTGTCAAGAATCTGCTGATACTGAGTTGAATCCGTGCGACCCTCAACTTTAACAAGATTCCCGGTGCCGGCATTGGCCACACAGCCCCAAAGCATGATGGAACCTCCACCAAATTTTACTGTGAGTAGCAAGTGCTTTTCTTGGAATGCCGTGTTTTTTTGCCTCCATGCATAACGCCTTTTTGTATGACCAAACAACTCAATCTTTGTTTCATCAGTCCACAGGACCTTCTTCCAGAATGTAACTGGCTTGTCCAAATGTGCTTTTGCATACCTCAGGCGACTCTGTTTGTGACGTGCTTGCAGAAACGGCTTCTTTCACATCACTCTCCCATACAGCTTCTCCTTGTGCAACGTGCGCTGTATTGTTGACTGATGCACAGTGACACCATCTGCAGCAAGATGATGCTGCAGGTCTTTGGAGGTGGTCTGTGGATTGTCCTTGACTGTTCTCACCATTCTTCTTCTCTGCCTTTCTGATATTTTTCTTGGCCTGCCACTTCTGGGCTTAACAAGAACTGTACCTGTGTTCTTCCATTTCCTTACTATGTTCCTCACAGTGGAAACTGACAGTTTAAATCTCTGAGACAACTTTTTGTACCTTCCCCTGAACAACTATGTTGAATAATCTTTGTTTTCAGTTCATTTGAGAGTTGTTTTGAGGAGCCCATGATGCCACTCTTCATAGGAGATTCAAATAGGAGAACAACTTGCAAGTGGCCACCTTAAATACCTTTTATCATGATTGGATACACCTGCCTATGAAGATCAAAGCTCAATGAGGTTACAAAACCAATTTAGTGCTTTAGTAAGTCAATAAAAAGTAGTTAGGAGTGTTCAAATCTAGAAATTGATAAGGGTGCCCATACTTTTGCACCAGTCAAATTTAGTTTAAATGCAGATTGCACATTTTCTGTTAGTACAATAAACCTCATTTCAATCCAGAAATATTACTCAGTCCATCAGTTATTAGATATATGAAACTGAAATAGCAAAAACCCAAATTGTTATAAAGAAAAAAGGTTAACATTAATAGGGGTGCCCAAACTTTTCATATGACTGTATATATATATATATATATATATATATATATATATATATATATATATATATATATATATATATATATATATATATATATTAGTAACAAAGCAATTCTTTATCTTTTACGGGCTTTGCTTCTCTGCACACTCAACTTTTATGTTGTCTGTGGTGATAAATCAGCTGAGAGAAGCTCAGGAAAGGATGGATGACAAAAATTACAAATTTCAGCTCACTGACAGCTTTTCAGTTTACTCATTTTTCAGCCAGCAATAGATAGCACAGAGGCTATAGAAGGCAAATGGTGCAAATATTTTTTATGAAACCCATTTTACAAAAATGAGTAAACAAAAAAAAATGTCCCCAAATGTGGACAACCCCTTTAATTATTTTACATGCCTTATTTCTTGGAGGAAGAGACAGGTACATTTGGTTTCAAATTTTACAGGCTGCTCGGTGTTATATAATATCTTCTCCTCTTATGAACAGTAATTTAGTGGAATATGCGGCACATTCCCGGCAGTCAGGTAGACGACGATACGGTGAATAATCACAACATATGAACAACCTTTTATAGTGCACTCAGCAATGCTGCCAGCCGAAGCCATCCGTGATAAGCATGGCATCAATATACAGCTATGAGCATACATCGCACTGATATAAAAGAGCAAATCACCATTGAGGAGCACGAAAAAAAATGAGGCACTTGGCCAATTAATGAGAGCCCAACAGCCAGCGACAAGGCGTATCCCTTTGTTGGGACACTAACCTTATAATATGCCTCTACCCCGGTTTAAAGCCTACAATCTTAATCTGAAGTCACTTTATAAATAGCCTTGATTAATAATCTCCTACCGTTTTTGTGTGTGCAGCTCCTATGCAGAGCTATGTGTCTCCACGGTGACAGACTACAAACTGTGTAGTCTGATGTGAGTGTAAACAAATCGGGAGGAGATTTTTAATCGAGACCATTTGCATTGTTGTTCCTTTTTTTGTTTTAATTTTTGATGTGTTGGGTATCTAATAAGCCTTAACCCCTACACGATACGGGGTGAGCTCGCCTCATATCCGGCAGATAATGGCTGTGGGTTACAGCCAGGACCCGCCCCTAACAATCGTGGGTGGAGCTTTGCTTCGTCCGCGATTGATTGTTAACCTATGAAACTCTGACAGCGGTATTTAACCTGTAAGCACCCGTGGCATGAACGTGGGTTGCCGATGGTTGGCCATGACAGCTGGGGGTCTACTGAAGACCTCCGTGCTTGTCATAACAGTGCTCCTTAGAACCTGCCTGTGGCAGAGCTTCAAAGGAATCTGTGATTTTCATTATATGCAGCAATGCTCTGGTATACTCTGTGGCATTGCAGTATATAGCACAAGCTATCAGAAAATCACACCTTAGCCCCCTAAGGAGACTATTAAAGGGGTTGTCCACTACTAGGATCCCCCTTTTCCACATTTCCCCCAAGGTAAAATGATAAAGCCTATACTCACCTATAGCGGCCTTCACCGGCGCCCAGCAGTGTCCAAGTTTGCAGTGCTGTGAGTCATGTGACTTTGTAACATCACATGAGAACCGTGTCCAATCAGCGCCGGCTTCTGTCTCCCCGCCTTCGGACCAAACAAGTTAAGCAACAGGAAGTGACGCTGCAGCTGCCCTCACTTCCTGTTCCTGCTCATTTGGTCCGAAGGCGGGGAGACAGAAGCCGGTGCTGATTGGCTCGCGTGAAGTCTCAATGTCACGTGAGCCCTGGGAATGCGAGCACCGACACTGCTGCAAGGGCACTGATATGGGAGGGGAGTATAGGCTTTATTGTTTTACCGATGGGAATCAGAAGGGGTTGTCTTAGTAGTGAAGAACCCCTCTAAAAACAATGAAAAGTTAAAAAAAAAATGTTTTGAAAAAAATTTAAAAAAACCCAAAAGTTCAAATCAACCTCCTTTGAAAATAAAGATAAAAAAGTATTAAAAAAAACATGCGGTGTTAGATATCTCCGATGTATTAAAATATAAAAATAATTAACCGGTAAACACTGTAAATAAAAAAAATTCAAGAATACCAAAATTGCGTTTTTTTGGTCGCCACAATACGTCAAAAAGTGCTTTAACAAGCGATAAAAACATCATATCTATCCCAAAACGGCATCAATAAAAACGTTGTCTCGCCCCACAAAAAACAAGCCCTCATACAGTGCCTACAAGTAGTATTCAACCCCCTGCAGATTTAGCAGGTTTGATAAGATGCAGATAAGTTAGAGCCTGCAAACTTCAAACAAGAGCAGGATTTATTAACAGATGCATAAATCTTACAAACCAACAAGTTATGTTGCTCAGTTAAATTTTAATAAATTTTCAACATAAAAGTGTGGGTCAATTATTATTCAACCCCTAGGTTTAATATTTTGTGGATTAACCCTTGTTTGCAATTACAGCTAGTAATCGTCTTTTATAAGACCTGATCAGGCCGGCACAGGTCTCTGGAGTTATCTTGGCCCACTCTTTCATGCAGATCTTCTCCAAGTTATCTAGGTTCTTTGGGTGTCTCATGTGGACTTTAATCTTGAGCTCCTTCCACAAGTTTTCAATTGGGTTAAAGTCAGGAGACTGACTAGGCCACTGCAACACCTTGATTTTTTCCCTCTTGAACCAGGCCTTGGTTTTCTTGGCTGTGTGCTTTGGGTCGTTGTCTTGTTGGAAGATGAAATGACGACCCATCTTAAGATCCTTGATGGAGGAGCGGAGGTTCTTGGCCAAAATCTCCAGGTAGGCCGTGCTATCCATCTTCCCATGGATGCGGACCAGATGGCCAGGCCCCTTGGCTGAGAAACAGCCCCACAGCATGATGCTTCCACCACCATGCTTGACTGTAGGGATGGTATTCTTGGGGTCGTATGCAGTGCCATCCAGTCTCCAAATATCACGTGTGTGGTTGGCACCAAAGATCTCGATCTTGGTCTCATCAGACCAGAGAACCTTGAACCAGTCTGTCTCAGAGTCCTCCAAGTGATCATGAGCAAACTGTAGATGAGCCTTGACATGACGCTTTGAAAGTAAAGGTACCTTACGGGCTCGTCTGGAACGGAGACCATTGCGGTGGAGTACGTTACTTATGGTATTGACGTATTGACTGAAACCAATGTCCCCACTGCCATGAGATCTTCCCGGAGCTCCTTCCTTGTTGTCCTTGGGTTAGCCTTGACTCTTCGGACAAGCCTGGCCTCGGCACGGGTGGAAACTTTCAAAGGCTGTCCAGGCCGTGGAAGGCTAACAGTAGTTCCATAAGCCTTCCACTTCCGGATGATGCTCCCAACAGTGGAGATAGGTAGGCCCAACTCCTTGGAAAGGGTTTTGTACCCCTTGCCAGCCTTGTGACCCTCCACGATCTTGTCTCTGATGGCCTTGGAATGCTCCTTTGTCTTTCCCATGTTGACCAAGTATGAGTGCTGTTCACAAGTTTGGGGAGGGTCTTAATTAGTCAGAAAAGGCTGGAAAAAGAGATAATTAATCCAAACATGTGAAGCTCATTGTTCTTTGTGCCTGAAATACTTCTTAATACTTTAGGGGAACCAAACAGAATTCTTGTGGTTTGAGGGGTTGAATAATAAATGACCCTCTGAATAAACTTTTCACAATTTAAAAAAAAAAAAAATAAAAAAAGAAATAACATTCTTTTTTGCTGCATTTCACACTTCCAGGCTGATCTACAGTCCAAATGTCACAATGCCAAGTGAATTCCGAATGTGTAAACCTGCTAAATCTGCAGGGGGTTGAATACTACTTGTAGGCACTGTATGTTCATGTGGACAGAAAAATTAAAAATGTATGGCTCTGAGAAGAAAAAACGAAAACGAAGATTGGCCGCGTATCAAAGAAGTAAATAAAAGGTTTCTTCATCTTAAAGAAATTCATTGAATAATTTGGTGAGATCATAGGGGGCCTCGGGTTATGTGCACAAGGTGCAGAGCCGGACGTCTCTTTTTACTTATTTTGTGCTGTAATTCCTCCTGTCGATAAAGCAGCGTGGGTATTGAGCACAGAACGCACCGGTGTGTGCAGGAGAAGACAGATGCTGCGCGGGTTATTGATCAGACAGGGATTTATTGTGTTCGTCTTACTCCGGTCTTCTGCTTTCCTTTGGATCAATACAAATGTTCTCCTCCATTTAGACTCTGCCGATGTCCGGTACAGATGAAAAACTCAGTTTCTACATAACATGGAAATGAAATGCAAATTAGTCCTTTAAAGGAGTATTCCCAGTTCCCATATTCCCATCTTTTCACTGAAGTTTAATTAAGACTTACCAAATGTCATTAATGCTCAATATTGCCCAATTCTGCTAAATTCTCCTGCTATTGTTTCCTCTTTAACCTGGCCAATCATTGACCAGCAGTGCGTACTGCACATCCACCATTCTTCCTCTTTAGCTTGTTATTGCAGGTGCCCTTCATCATGGAGCATGCGCTGTAGCTCCCATTCTGGCCACTGGCTTTCTCAGTAGACCTGGATCTGTACTATAGCGGAGATGATTAGTCGTTCAAGCTAGCAGCTCGGTGATACCATAGCCTGAACCTAATCAAGGAGAATTCATCCGCCCTGGAGAAACCGGAAGCAGCCGGCAGAGGGATTGGGGAGAATAGTAAACCAGCTGTGATGATACACCACTAGGTGTCACTAGAAGTCAAACATGCCAGTGGTCAGAAGCCAGGAAGTCAGAGAAGGTACACAGCGAGCGAGCAAAGCCGAGGTCAGGGTACAAGCCGGTGGTCAGAAGTCAGGAAGTCAGATAAGGTACAGAGGGAGCGAGCAGAGCTGGGGTCAGAGTACAAGCCAGAGGTCAGAAGTCAGATAAGGTACAGAGGGAGCGAGCAGAGCTGGGGTCAGAGTACAAGCCGGAGGTCAGAAGCCAGGAAGTCAGATAAGGTACACAGGGAGGGAGCAGAGCTGGGGTCAGAGTACAAGCCAGAGGTCAGAATCCAGGAAGTCAGATAAGGTACACAGGGAGCGAAAACGGAGCCGAACTCATGGTACAAACCGGAGGTCAGAAGCCAGGAAGTCAGATAAGGTACACGGGGAGCGAGCAAAGCCGAAGTTGGGGTACAAGCTGGAGGTCAGAAGCTAGAGAGATAGTCAAAGTCAGGGGCACGGGCAGAGAAGGGTAACAATGGTCCGGGGTAGGGAGACAAGATCAGAACAACAAACTCACAGGAGCCAGAGAACTCACTGCAGAGCAGGAACTACGACTGGCAGCGTTGCCGGTGAAGTTTCTCTCTGATGAAGCCGAGCACTCACCCAGAACGAGGCGCCTGAACACAGGCCCCTCTCCGCACCAGCGCAAGACCCGAAGGCTGACAAGCAACCCGTCTCCTGGAGCATAATACAGAACATTGGCCCTGCTGGACAGCAGAGCACCGCTAATCATGACACCAGCGAGATGGGACTCTCTTTAACACATGCACGATTGGCTCAGCTGAATGTACATCTCTTCTTTATGACAAGATAAGCCTGGATAAGGATCGGGCATATTGACATCCGAAATTCCCTATTCTTCTTTACCCTGACATCTCCCATCAAGGATTGTTGGATGATTTCACCAAAAGTGATGAGTTCCGTCAACCTGTGTATGGGCACCTCCATTGAGACCAGACTTTGGATGAAGTCATAGGGAATGGACTGGAAGGCTTTGAAGGGGCCATGTTGTTTATAACAGAAGCCACAACACTTTTATCGGATTGTTCTATAGACCTAGGGGTGCATCCGTTCCATCGTGGTTTCTGTTGACTGGTTCTCAAAAATAGGATAGTTTATAACTTGCTGAACAATGGGTTCCTGACCACTGGAATCCCCCATCGATCCTCAAAAAAGGGGCTTTGAATTACCCCGTCGGAGTAGAGCGAAGGCTGTACCACTCCATTCATTCTCTAGTCTGGTGTTCGGCTCTCCCCATGGTGAAATAATAATAGTGGCATACATGAAGCCACCGCTTTATGCTGACGGGGCATTTCTGAACTTTTTGTGATCGGTTGGGAGTCCAGCAACAAACCCACAAGTCATATATTCCTCCTTTGATGCAAAAGGAGGCAATAAACTATAAAACATGAGATAACCTGCCCTAAATGTGAGATATTACCTTCCTGATCCAAAATTACGATCAATCTAGATCAACAACCAAACTGGTGATCAAGGTGTGCTTCAGCCAAACTATTTGGTGGTCTTCATCTTCTTGTTGTGGCCATAATGGAGACCATAAATGTGTCCATATTATATCTTCATGCAGCTTACCGGTGTTGTTCTTACATTTTATGGTTTTGGTAACGGTTTGCTCCTTTGTATGACTTTCTTCTTTGGTTTCTCCAGGTTGCCTCCGGCCTTTGGTTCTTCCTCACAGTTACGTAAACATCTCAGACTTTGACTCCTCGTTCCCCGTGGGCCGGGTGGTCTCTTATCAGTGTTTTCCTGGGTATAAACTGGAGGGCGCAGAATACCTGGAGTGCATGTACAACCTCATCTGGTCGGATGAATCTCCCAGGTGCCTTGACGTGGAAGGTAAATGTCGTGTTCCTCATAGTTTATGCTCAGAATGTTTTATGTGTAGTTTTGTCCTTTTTTTTGTACATTTCACACCCTCGCTCTGCTCTGTATGTGAACGCTCTCTTTGTAGTGCAACTGGGCATTTCTTCGGAGTCTTCTCCAAGGGCGTAGGCTTTCACCCCTCCCTCCCAAATGCTGCCATTCATAGCTAATAACAGAGAGTGATAGAAGAAGGGTCTTAATTCCGCGCCAAGGACTCAATGGATCCAGGAAGAGATTAATGCTTCTTTAATAACATGCACAAGTCTACGCGTTTCTGGAGACACAGCTCCCTTCATCAGGACATTGGCAAGAGAACATCAAATTGAGATTTGATGTTCTCTTGCCAATGTCCTGATGAAGGGAGCTGTGTCTCCAGAAACGCGTAGACTTGTGCATGTTATTAAAGAAGCATTAATCTCTTCCTGGATCCATTGAGTCCTTGGCGCGGAATTAAGACCCTTCTTCTATCACTCTCTGTTATCAGCCAACTTTGGGACTGCTGCCTGGACCTGGATCTTATATATGCCTGTATAGTGGTTGTGACTGGCACAACCATTATAGGTGAGTGTGTTTTTTTTACATATCTTCCTCCCTTTTTGGGGTAAGACCCTATTGCGCTTTTCTTTCCACAGTTTCTCAGCCATTCATAGCTAGGCAGTTGACCCATAAGTTTCAGAGGCTGTAATTAACTATCACACAGAGTTTTATACTAACTTCGCCCACTGTCATCGCGGTATCGGGCTCTATTCAGATTGCAGATTCAGCCACTCTGCCTGATGGTTTCTTTGGTGTCTCAGATCAACACAAGCAAACTTGGGTGTCGACCTGCTGTGTGCTGATTCATAGGCAGGCTAGCAAGAGTTAATCTCTGGTGGTCTGCTTGCTCTTTTGGTCACATGTTGTGGGGAGGCCTATCACATCTGCTCCTCTCCTATTTATGCTGGTTGAAACCTTCCACCCATGCCAGCTATAGTTTGTTCTATTTTGGTCTGTGAGGTGTGGTGTCAAAGACTTACTGGTGAAAGTTGTGCTTATTGTTTGGTGTGGATGTGACATTTACCCCTGTTGTTTTGTAACTTCCTTCCTGCTCTTGTTTTCCTCCTGTACTACTTATTGACTTTACCTTTGTGTAACAGAGTTTTGGTTTTCCCTTGTCTGTCTTTTTGTGTGGGTTTCATCCCACTCCTGTCCCGTCCTTCCCTGGGAGGAGGGGGAATCACATCAGGACTGGTCAGGACAGGAGCAGGGCCAGGAAGGAGACTTAGGCCTCTCCACCATCAGGAGTATCCTTGAGATTAGGGAGGAGACATAGGCCTCTCCACCATCAGGAGTATCCTTAAGATTAGGGAGAAGACTTAGACCTCTCCACCGTCAGGAGTATCCTTGAGATTAGGGAGAAGACTTACACCTCTCCACCATCAGGAGTATCCTTGAGATTAGGGAGGAGACATAGGCCTCTCCACCATCAGGGGTATCCCTGAGATTAGGGATAACGAGAGGGACAGCTTAGGAGACCTGGTTTCCTGCTATTCCATAGTTATCGTGACATTGACAGTGTCTTGGAGGGATGGGTGAAAGCAGAAGAAAAGAAATGTCCAGTTGCACTACAAAAAGAGAGATTTCACATACTGCTCTCCAAAAGCAACAACTGTGAATATCTCTGCAATGGAGCGACACAGCATAAAACGGAAAAAAGCGTCAGAATCAGGGGAGCTCGGGGATTTTTACAATCACTCTTGATCAGGAAAATTAGACATTAGCTATATCGGGGGTCATGGGCAGTTTGGTGCACGGCACAAGACTTACACTATTGGATCTCAGCATCAGAACCCAGATTAGGGCCCTAAACTCCTCGGACCCTTCCTGCTGGGTCTATGGCATAATCCTGGCATGGAGGAGTCTCTATGGTCATCAATAGAAGAAGGTCTCATTGCTTCAGATCTCCCATATTATGTACCTGTATGAGATGTGATATAAATGTATAAATGAGTGATTGGCTCCCAGTGCGTGCGGATCGTGTCTAATCCTCAGTTAATGGATTTCTGAAATCTGATGACTAATGACTAATTGAATGTAATGCGACAATTAGGTTTCAGCACCTGCTGTACTATCAGAGGAACGTTCTCCGAAGAACATTGCGTGAGATCATCTGCATCATCCCGCAGATACTGTATCTCCATCATCAGTACCGAGGCATGCAGAGAAGCGGAGGAGGGAAGACCCAGCAATGGAAATCAATGCTGCAAAGTAATGCCGATCCGGTTCAGTAAAATCCTGCTGTATCATATCCAGCGAGGAAAAGTCTCCTATATGTAGAGAATGCATCTAAATCATTAACATCATTAAAATAGTGAGTGCAGCTCTGGAGTATAATACAGGAGGTAACTCAGGATCAGTAATGTAATGTATGTACACAGTGACTACACCAGCAGAATAGTGAGTGCAGCTCTGGAGTATAATACAGGATGTAACTCAGGATCAGTAATGTATGTACACAGTGACTGCACCAGCAGAATAGTGAGTGCAGCTCTGGAGTATAATACAGGAGGTAACTCAGGATCAGTAATGTATGTACACAGTGACTGCACCAGCAGAATAGTGAGTGCAGCTCTGGAGTATAATACAGGAGGTAACTCAGGATCAGTAATGTAATGTATGTACACAGTGACTACACCAGCAGAATAGTGAGTGCAGCTCTGGAGTATAATACAGGAGGTAACTCAGTTCAGTACAGGATAAGTAATGTAATGCAGAGGTATTATACTCCAGAGCTGCACTCACTATTCTGCTGGTGCAGTCACTGTGTACATACATTACTGATCCTGAGTTACATCCTGTATTATACTCCAGAGCTGCACTCACTATTCTGCTGGTGCAGTCACTGTGTACATACATTACATTACTTATCCTGTACTGAACTGAGTTACATCCTGTATTATACTCCAGAGCTGCACTCACTATTCTGCTGTTGCAGCCACTGTGTACATACATTACATCAGGGTTCCCCAACTCCAGTCCTCAAGGCCCACCAACAGTGCAGGTTTTTGGGATTTCCTTAGTATTGCACAGATGTTAATGTAATTACCTGCTCAGGTGCTGGTTCCAACAGCAGTGCAATGCTAAGGAAATCCTGAAAACATGCACTGTTGGTGGGCCTTGAGGACTGGAGTTGGGGAACCCTGATGTAATGTATGTACACAGTGGCTGCAACAGCAGAATAGTGAGTGCAGCTCTGGAGTATAATACAGGATGTAACTCAGTTCAGTACAGGATAAGTAATGTAATGTATGTACACAGTGACTGCACCAGCAGAATAGTGAGTGCAGCTCTGGAGTATAATACAGGATGTAACTCAGTTCAGTACAGGATAAGTAATGTAATGTATGTACACAGTGACTGCACCAGCAGAATAGTGAGTGCAGCTCTGGAGTATAATACAGGATGTAACTCAGGATCAGTGATGTAATGTATGTACACAGTGACTGCACCAGCAGAATAGTGAGTGCAGCTCTGGAGTATAAGACAGGAGGTAACTCAGGATCAGTAATGTAATGTATGTACACAGTGACTGCACCAGCAGAATAGTGAGTGCAGCTCTGGAGTATAAGACAGGAGGTAACTCAGGATCAGTAATGTAATGTATGTACACAGTGACTGCACCAGCAGAATAGTGAGTGCAGCTCTGGAGTGTAATACAGGACGTAACTCAGGATCAGTAATGTATGTACACAGTGACTGCACCAGCAGAATAGTGAATGCAGCTCTGGAGTGTAATACAGGAGGTAACTCAGGATCAGTACAGGATAGATAATGTAATGTATACACAGTGACTGCACCAGCAGAATAGTGAGTGCAGCTCTGGGGTATAATACCGGAGGTAACTCAGGATCAGTAATGTAATGTATGTACACAGTTACTGTACCAGCAGAATAGTGAGTGCAGCTCTGGAGTATAATACCGGAGGTAACTCAGGATCAGTAATGTAATGTATGTACACAGTGACTGCACCAGCAGAATAGTGAGTGCAGCTCTGGAGTATAATACAAGATGTAACTCAGGATCAGTAATGTAATGTACACAGTAACTGCACCAGCAGAATAGTGAGTGCAGCTCTGGAGTATAATACCGGAGGTAACTCAGGATCAGTAATGTAATGTATGTACACAGTGACTGCACCAGCAGAATAGTGAGTGCAGCTCTGGAGTATAATACAGGATGTAACTCAGGATCAGTGATGTAATGTATGTACACAGTGACTGCACCAGCAGAATAGTGAGTGCAGCTCTGGAGTATAATACCGGAGGTAACTCAGGATCAGTGATGTAATGTATGTACACAGTGACTGCACCAGCAGAATAGTGAGTGCTGCTCTGGAGTATAATACAGGATGTAACTCAGGATCAGTGATGTAATGTATGTACACAGTGACTGCACCAGCAGAATAGTGAGTGCAGCTCTGGAGTATAATACAGGAGGTAACTCAGGATCAGTAATGTAATGTATGTACACAGTGACTGCACCAGCAGAATAGTGAGTGCAGCTCTGGAGTATAATACAGGAGGTAACTCAGGATCAGTACAGGATAAATAATGTAATGTATGTACAGTGTGATTTTATGTACAAACTGTCCAGTCTGTTCCTATCATCCGGTCAGATACTCTGAGTCTGAACCTGCGTTTCTGGCCCCTGGGGTCAGCTGTGGCAGAACTGGAGCCTGCCCTGGAGGGGTACCTGGCGGCTAACTGCAGCACAGGCCTGACCTCACCAGCAGAGGCTTTAGTGAAGAGCCAGGCAGTCACTTAGTCACGTCCCGTGTCGCAGGTCCTCACCCACCAGCGTGACAGACAAACCTCTGGCGCTGGGCCATTTTCTATACCGATTAGTTTGTGTAATTTAGCTGTATCACCCTGACACTACCAGTGTCCTCCAGCCATGCAGATCCCGCCGCGCCTCCGGACTGACTGCAGAGAGTTAATGTGACGGCACATGTAGATCACGTCCGCGTTGCTCCATATGGCCTCTTAATAAACGACTTGTTTTTGAAGCCGCAATGTTTAGTTCTAGCAGAAGAATAAACAAATCAAGAGCGACAATCTTCTACACAACAGCATCTGTGGCCGCTCATTGTGAAGACGGTTTATAAGGACACGAGAATCCCCGAGAGAGGAACACGGGGAAAATATTCCGAAGCACTCCCTAAATTCAGCCCAAAAATGGATTAAGAGTCACCTCCATATTTAGCGTCTGTTTTCTTACCTACCGCAACCCCTCAGAAAAGTGTCCTCAAAACAGCTGCTTTAAAGGGTTCTTATCATTTCCAACAAACTGTCAGAAGTGCTAATCAGTGAGGGTCCTGCTTCCAAGACCCTTACTGATGGCATAAATTCCAGGA
>NC_134355.1:27975479-28002979 GCF_048569485.1 Anomaloglossus baeobatrachus | reverse complement strand
AGAGTCATTACACACAGAGGGATCTAGTCAAGTGTTTATTTCTGTTAATGTTGATGATTATGGATTACAGCCAATGAAAACCCAAAAATCATTACCTCAGAAAATTAGAATGATTACCAGAAAGCACCTGGAAAAGTTTCCTAAGAGTTTAAAATGATATGGTCCCTTAGTCTGGTTCAGTAGGCTACAGAATTATGGGGAAGACTGCTGACTTGACAGATGTCCAGAATCCAGTCATTGACACACTCCACAAGGAGGGTAAGCCACAAAAGGTCATTGCTAAAGAAGCTGTCTGTTCACAGAGTGCTGTATCCAAGCATATTAATGGAAAGTTGAGTGGAAGGAAAAAGTGTGGTAGAAAAAGGTGCACAAGCAACCGGGATAACCGCAGCCTTGATAGGATTGTTAAGAAAAGGCCATTCAAAAATTTGGGGGAGATTCACAAGGAGTGGACGCTGCTGGAGTCAGTGCTTCTAGAGCCACCGCACACAGACGTATCCAGGACCTGGGCTACAAGTGTCACATTCCTTGTGTCACCGCTCATGACCAATAGACAACGCCAGAAGCGTCTTACCTGGGCCAAGGAGGAAAAGAACTAGACTGTTCTCAGTGTCCAAGGTGATGTTTTCAGGTGAAAGTAAATTTTGCATTTCATTTGGAAATCGCAGTCCCAGAGTCTGGAGGAAGAGCGGAGGCCACAATCCAAGCTGCTGAGGTCTAGTGTGAAGTCTCCACAATCAGTGATGGTTTGGGCCATGTCATCTGCTGGTGAAGCTCCACTGGGTTTTATCAAGACCAAAGTCAGCGCAGCCGTCTACCAGGAGATTTTACAGCACTTCATGCTTCCCTCTGCTGACAAGCTTTCTGGAGATGGAAATTTAATTTTCCAGCAGGACTTGGTACCTGTCCACACTGCCAAAAGTACCAATACCTGGTTTACTAACCACAGTATCGCTGGGCTTGATTGGCAGCAAACTCGCCTGACCTAAACCCCATAGAGAATCCATGAGAGACACCAGAGCCAACAATGCAGACGAGCTGAAGGCGGCTATCAAAGCAACCTGAGCTTCCATAACCCCTCAGCAGTGCCACAGGCTGATCGCCTCCATGCCACATTGCCGCATTGATGCAGGAATTCATGAAAAAGGAGCCGCGACCAAGTATTGAGGCATTTACTGTACAGACTTTTCAGGAGGCGCCAATATTTCTGAGATTAAAATATTTTTTTCAGTTGGTCTTATATAATATTCTAACTTTCTGAGATAATGACTTGTGGCCTTTTATTGGCTGTAACCTATAATCATCAACATTAAGAGAAATAAACACGTGAAATAGATCCCTCTGTGTGTAATGACTCTATAATATATAGGAATAGATCCCTCTGTGTGTAATGACTCTATATGATATATAGGAATAGATCCCTCTGTGTGTAATGACTTTATATAATATATAGGAATAGATCCCTCTGTGTGTAATGACTCTATATAATATATAGGAATAGATCCCTCTGTATGTAATGACTCTATATAATATACAGGAATAGATCCCTCTGTGTGTAATGACTCTATATAATATATAGGAATAGATCCCTCTGTGTGTAATGACTTTATATAATATATAGGAATAGTTCCCTCTGTGTGTAATGGCTCTATATAATATATAGGAATAGATCCCTCTGTGTGTAATGAGTCTATATAATACAGTTAGGTCCAGAAATATTTGGACAGTGACACAAGTTTTGTTATTTTAGCTGTTTACAAAAACATGTTCAGAAATACAATTATATATATAATATGGGCTGAAAGTGCACACTCCCAGCTGCAATATGAGAGTTTTCACATCCAAATCGGAGAAAGGGTTTAGGAATCATAGCTCTGTAATGCATAGCCTCCTCTTTTTCAAGGGACCAAAAGTAATTGGACAAGGGACTCTAAGGGCTGCAATTAACTCTGAAGGCGTCTCCCTCGTTAACCTGTAATCAATGAAGTAGTTAAAAGGTCTGGGGTTGATTACAGGTGTGTGGTTTTGCATTTGGAAGCTGTTGCTGTGACCAGACAACATGCGGTCTAAGGAACTCTCAATTGAGGTGAAGCAGAACAACCTGAGGCTGAAAAAAAAGAAAAAATCCATCAGAGAGATAGCAGACATGCTTGGAGTAGCAAATTCAACAGTCGGGTACATTCTGAGAAAAAAGGAATTGACTGGTGAGCTTGGGAACTCAAAAAGGCCTGGGCGTCCACGGATGACAACAGTGGTGGATGATCGCCGCATACTTTCTTTGGTGAAGATGAACCCATTCACAACATCAACTGAAGTCCAGAACACTCTCAGTGAAGTAGGTGTATCTGTCTCTAAGTCAACAGTAAAGAGAAGACTCCATGAAAGTAAATACAAAGGGTTCACATCTAGATGCAAACCATTCATTAATTCCAAAAATAGACAGGCCAGAGTTAAATTTGCTGAAAAACACCTCATGAAGCCAGCTCAGTTCTGGAAAAGTATTCTATGGACAGATGAGACAAAGATCAACCTGTACCAGAATGATGGGAAGAAAAAAGTTTGGAGAAGAAGGGGAACGGCACATGATCCAAGGCACACCACATCCTCTGTAAAACATGGTGGAGGCAATGTGATGGCATGGGCATGCATGGCTTTCAATGGCACTGGGTCACTTGTGTTTATTGATGACATAACAGCAGACAAGAGTAGCCGGATGAATTCTGAAGTGTACCGGGATATACTTTCAGCCCAGATTCAGCCAAATGCCGCAAAGTTGATCGGACGGCGCTTCATAGTACAGATGGACAATGACCCCAGGCATACAGCCAAAGCTACCCAGGAGTTCATGAGTGCAAAAAAGTGGAACATTCTGCAATGGCCAAGTCAATCACCAGATCTTAACCCAATTGAGCATGCATTTCACTTGCTCAAATCCAGACTTAAGACGGAAAGACCCACAAACAAGCAAGACCTGAAGGCTGCGGCTGTAAAGGCCTGGCAAAGCATTAAGAAGGAGGAAACCCAGCGTTTGGTGATGTCCATGGGTTCCAGACTTAAGGCAGTGATTGCCTCCAAAGGATTCGCAACAAATTATTGAAAATAAAAATATTTTGTTTGGGTTTGGTTTATTTGTCCAATTACTTTTGACCTCCTAAAATGTGGAGTGTTTGTAAAGAAATGTGACAATTCCTACAATTTCTATCAGATATTTTTGTTCAAACCTTCAAATTAAACGTTACAATCTGCACTTGAATTCTGTTGTAGAGGTTTCATTTCAAATCCAATGTGGTGGCATGCAGAGCCCAACTCGCCAAAATTGTGTCACTGTCCAAATATTTCTGGACCTAACTGTATATAGGAATAGATTCCTCTGTGTGTAATGACTCTATATAATATATAGGAATAGTTCCCTCTGTGTGTAATGGCTCTATATAATATATAGGAATAGATCCCTCTGTGTGTAATGACTCTATATAATATATAGGAATAGATCCCTCTGTGTGTAATGACTCTATATAATATATAGGAATAGATCCCTCTGTGTGTAATGACTCTATATAATATATAGGAATAGATTCCTCTGTGTGTAATGGCTCTATATAATATATAGGAATAGATCCCTCTGTGTGTAATGACTCTATATAATATATAGGAATAGATTCCTCTGTGTGTAATGGCTCTATATAATATATAGGAATAGATCCCTCTGTGTGTAATGACTTTATATAATATATAGGAATAGTTCCCTCTGTGTGTAATGGCTATATAATATATGTGTTTCCCTTTCTGTATTGAATTACTGAAATAAATTAACTTTTTGATGATATATTAATTTATTGAGATTAACTTGTAATTTGTTTAGATTTAATTTAAGTTCCAGGAAAAGGGGGGGAGATATATACCGTATATATTTTATTGTTATACATTGTTATCTGACCTCCTGGGAGAATTTAATCTTCGATCACTTGTATAATACATCGTACTATTGAAATATCATAAAATTACTGATGTCCTGGGTTTTTAAGTTTGCTAACATGGCAGACACGGGGTGGGGGGAGGGGGGGCTTCAGTCAACCCCTTTCTGCTGTGACAACATCCTTGGCACTCTGCAATTGCAATGCATGGGATAGGGGTGGCAATGAGCATTGGAAGGAAAAAATAGGAAATATAGTATATTAGGAAATTGTTAGTTAGGAAGAGTTAGGATTAAAAAAAGCAGATCACATTAATAAAGGTATTTATGAGCCTGTTAGAGATAAGCTTACAGGAGCAGAGTAGATAGCAGAAGTATGATAGGAAATTGTTAGTATAGAAAAGTTAGCATAAAGAAAGCAGATCACATTAGTAAAGGTATTTACAAACATCTTAGAGATACGTTTACAGGAGCAGAGTAGATAACAAAAGTATATTAGGAAAGTGTTAGTAAGGAAAAGCTAGGATAAAAGATAGCAGATCACATTAATAAAGGTATTTATGAGCCTGTTAGAGATAAGCTTACAGGAGCATAGTGGATAGCAGAAGCATGATAGGAAATTGTTAGTAAGGAAAAGTTAGCATAAAGAAAGCAGATCACATTAATAAAGGTATTTACAAACATCTTAGAGATACGTTTACAGGAGCAGAGTAGATAACAAAAGTATATTAGGAAAGTGTTAGTTAGGAAGAGTTAGGATAAAAGAAAATGGATCACAATAATAGTGAAAACCTTTTTAATAATGCAGGTGTGGGTGAGACTCTAAGATATCTAAGTTGGACAAATTGACGAGCAAGTAATGGGTAACTGGGACACTTCTTTTTGTGCTCTAATCTATAGAACCCCCTCCAACACTTCACTGCCATATAACAGCACAAGGAAACGGGTTGTCCAATGAAGGCGTCGCCTTCACGTCCTTACATTACACCAGTGGTAACTCTTCTCCAGCTACGGACATATTGGGTGCATTGCGGGCTTTCTGTCCAACATCGTCGGGTAAAGTAATCCACCAGACCACAAATAATAAAATAACCGCACTCTCCTGCATACATATAAATATGTTTTATACTCGGTGTCCCCTACTCATACGGAAAATCGGATAATGTTCTGGAATGGAAGACGTCTCCGCAGAACGGCATCAATCAGCGACACCATCGCCTCCTCCGACATCCCCATGATTGCTTCCCATTTTCACAGCTTGTCGTTGGACGCGTCCTGTCGTTTTTTGCGACGTGCCATAAAGATTTACAAAGTGAATGTTGCATCCCGATGCGGCTTGTTTAACGGAGCGTGGAGGCTCATCTGTGTTTATTGTGGAGAACAGATGCCTATTTTCTTATCGGAGCGTGTCCTCATTTTACACACAGTAAAATCTCCGGCCAAGCGTGGCGACTTTTTTTATTCGTTTTTTTTCTAATCACGACAATCTCGTTGCTGCCTTTTCAGCCTACTTGCTAAGCTGTGGCCAGAACCCATTTGGCAAGGAGGAGGAGGAGGTGGATTTGGCACAGGGTGCGCGGCTCTCAGGGCTGAGGCGTCCCCTCCGGATGAGTCTCAATCTTCGAGTTGCCTCTCACTCGTCTGCAACAGGCTCCTTTTTATCAGGAGCAGATGCTTCATGTCCGATAAACCAGACTGAAGAGAGCGATGCCTGTGTGATGCCCCGGTAGCCCGGTGCCGCACCAGCTAAACATTTCCAGGGCGCTGGAGTGCCAGCTGTCTGGTGTCCAGCATATTTACAGCACACCATGGAAATGTGCATTTCTGTAGTGTCTTTGTGTTTTACAGGGCCTCATTATTGAAGTGCAGCAGAGAGCAGATTAGTGGCCGCCATGAGCCAGATTAATGGTGTCAGATGAAAAATACAATATGCCAGTGAGTGCATAATTCATGGGGGGGGGGGCTGCGCCTCGTAAATCTGCTGTATAGCATAGACATATTTCACTACGTTAGATGTCTCTGACAGATTGAATATGATCATCGGGGTTCACAGGATCAATGGCTAAATAATACAATATTCACATATTGTACATTCATTTCATGGCCCAGATTTTCTGCTACATACCTGCTGCATACCGTCACAAAGTCATAAAGTAAATAGTAAGATTTTGTTTCTTATAAGTCACCACTAGGGGGAGCTGACTACATACAGATTATACAGCCACCACTAGAGGGAGCTCACTACATACAGATTTATACAGCCACCACTAGAGGGAGCTCACTACATACAGATTTATACAGCCACCACTAGAGGAAGCTCACTACATACAGATTATACAGCCACCACTAGAGGGAGCGCACTACATACAGATTTATACAGCCACCACTAGAGGGAGCGCACTACATACAGATTTATACAGCCACCACTAGAGGAAGCTCACTACATACAGATTTATACAGCCACCACTAGAGGAAGCTCACTACATACAGATTTATACAGCCACCACTAGAGGGAGCTCACTACATACAGATTTATACAGCCACCACTAGAGGGAGCTCACTACATACAGATTTATACAGCCACCACTGGAGGGAGCTCACTACATACAGATTTATATATTCACCACTAGAGGGAGCTCACTACATACAGATTTATACAGCCACCACTAGAGGGAGCTCACTACATACAGATTTATATATTCACCACTAGAGGGAGCTCACTACATACAGATTTATACAGCCACCACTAGAGGGAGCGCACTACATTCAGATTTATATATTCACCACTAGAGGGAGCTCACTACATACAGATTTATACAGCCACCACTAGAGGAAGCTCACTACATACAGATTTATACAGCCACCACTAGAGGGAGCTCACTACATACAGATTTATACAGCCACCACTAGGGGGAGCTCACTACATTCAGATTTATACAGCCACCACTAGAGGGAGCTCACTACATACAGATTTATACAGCCACCACTAGAGGGAGCTCACTACATACAGATTTATACAGCCACCACTAGGGGGAGCTGACTACATACAGATTATACAGCCACCACTAGAGGGAGCTCACTACATACAGATTTATACAGCCACCACTAGAGGAAGCTCACTACATACAGATTTATACAGCCACCACTAGAGGGAGCTCACTACATACAGATTTATACAGCCACCACTAGAGGGAGCTCACTACATACAGATTTATATATTCACCACTAGAGGGAGCTCACTACATACAGATTTATACAGCCACCACTAGAGGGAGCTCACTACATACAGATTTATATATTCACCACTAGAGGGAGCTCACTACATACAGATTTATACAG
Source organism: Anomaloglossus baeobatrachus (assembly GCF_048569485.1). NCBI lineage: Eukaryota > Metazoa > Chordata > Amphibia > Anura > Aromobatidae > Anomaloglossus > Anomaloglossus baeobatrachus. The sequence continues at coordinate 27,995,727 of NC_134355.1, read as the reverse complement.
CCACCACTAGAGGGAGCGCACTACATTCAGATTTATATATTCACCACTAGAGGGAGCTCACTACATACAGATTTATACAGCCACCACTAGAGGGAGCGCACTACATACAGATTTATACAGTCACCACTAGAGGGAGCTCACTACATACAGATTTATACAGACACCACTAGAGGGAGCTCACTACATACAGATTTATACAGCCACCACTAGAGGGAGCTCACTACATACATATTTATACAGTCACCACTAGATGGAGCTCACTACATACAGATTTATACAGCCACCACTAGAGGGAGCTCACTACATACAGATTTATACAGCCATCACTAGAGGGAGCTCACTACATACAGATTTATACAGCCATCACTAGAGGGAGCTCACTACATACAGATTTATACAGACACCACTAGAGGGAGCTCAATACATACAGATTTATACAGACACCACTAGAGGGAGCTCACTACATACAGATTTATACAGCCATCACTAGAGGGAGCTCACTACATACAGATTTATACAGACACCACTAGAGGGAGCTCACTACATACAGATTTATACAGCCACCACTAGAGGGAGCTCACTACATTCAGATTTATACAGCCACCACTAGAGGGAGCTCACTACATATAGATTTATACAGCCATCACTAGGGGTGCTCACTACATACAGATTTATACAGCCACCACTAGAGGGAGTTCACTACATACAGATTTATACAGCCACCACTAGGAGGAGCTCACTACATACAGATTTATACAGCCACCACTAGAGGGAGTTCACTACATACAGATTTATACAGTCACCACTAGGGGGAGCTCACTACATACACATTATAAAGCCACCACTAGGAGGAGCTCACTACATACAGATTTATACAACTACCTCTAGGGGGAGCTCACTACATACAGATTTATACAGCCAACTCTAGGGGGAAATCACTACATACAGATTTATACAGCCACCACTAGAAGGCGCTCACTACATACAGATTTAAACAGCCACCACTAGAGGGAGCTCATTACATACAGATTTATACAGCCACCACTAGAGGGAGCTCACTACATACAGATTATAAAGCCACCTACATACAGATTTATACAGCCACCTCTAGGAGGAGCTCACTACATACAGATTTATACAGCCACCTCTAGGAGGAGCTCACTACATACAGATTTATACAGCCACAACTAGGGGGAGCTCACTACGCACAGATTATACAGCAACCTATAGGGGGAGCTCACTGCACACAGATTTACACAGCCACCACTAGGGGGAGATCACTACATACAGATTTATACAGCCACCACTAGAGGGAGCTCACTACATACAGATTTATACAGCCACCACCAGGCTAGCTCACTACATATAGATTTATACAGCCACCACTAGAGGAGCTCACTACATACAGATTTATACAGCCACCACTAGAGGAGCTCACTACATACAGATTTATACAGCCACCACTAGAGGGAGCTCACTACATACAGATTTACAAGACAAAACAATCACTGATCTCGGGGAGACCAGCCAGAGAAAACACTGCCGGCAGCCAACGAGGGCGCTCAATACAGTGAAATCCTAGGTGCATTGCCCCCTGGGAAATATGCAAATCAAAAAAGTCCGTGGAACCTCTGTTAGGAGTCTCAACACAGAAATTAGCCAGATATCCCTCCGGGAAGGACCTAGCCAAGGAGTGGCTCTTTTCAGGAAACCACCATAACCACCATATGAAGTGGCCCTTTTAGTCAATATCCAACTCTTTGACAAGTTTAAACATATGACAAGGGAAATACCATGGCCAGGTATCCATCCACAGACAGCTGTTTCGGGGTATTGCCCCTCATCAGTGTGGAGTAGGATTCTGGCCAGGTGGGAGCAATGCCTAGTAGACCAACAAGACAAAACAATCACTGATCTCGGGGAGACTAGCCAGAGATTGGTTTGTTTTGTCTTGTTGGTCAACTAGGTATTGCTCCCACCTGGCCAGAATCCTACTCCACATTGATGAGGGGCAATACCCCGAAACAGCTGTCTGTGGATGGATACCTGGCCTTGGTATTTCACTTGTGATATGTTTAAACTTGTCAAAGAGTTGGATATTGACTAAAAGGGCCTCTTCATATGGTGGTTATGGTGGTTTCCTGAAAAGAGCCACTCCTTGGCTAGGTCCTTCCCGGAGGGATATCTGGCTAGTTTCTGTGTTGAGACTCCTAACAGAGGCTCCACGGACTTTTTTGATTTACATACAGATTTATACAGCCACCACTAGAGGGAGCTCACTACATACAGATTTATACAGGCTCCTCTAGGGGGCGCTCACTACATACAGATTTATACAGACACCACTAGTGGGATCTCACTACATACAGATTTATACAGCCACCACTAGAGGGAGCTCACTACATACAGATTTATACAGACACCACTAGAGGGAGCGCACTACATACAGATTTATACAGCCACCACTAGAGGGAGCTCACTACATACAGATTTATACAGCCACCACTAGAGGGAGCTCACTACATACAGATTTATACAGGCACCTCTAGGGGGAGCTCACTACATACAGATTTATACAGGCGCCTCTAGTGGGATCTCACTACATACAGATTTATACAACAACCACTGGGGGCGCTCACTACATACAGATTTATACAACAACCACTGGGGGCGCTCACGGGATGCCAATTTACACAATTGTGATAAAACACAATGACAATATCAGTAAGCTCCTCCTAGTGGTGGCTATAGGTAAGAAGAATGTTACTAAATACATATACTTGCCTCTATAAAAATTGATTGACATGAAGCTCGTAAGAAAGATAGGTGTATGTCTCTAGTGTTTAGAGATGGATCGATGAAACGTAGTAAGTTCTAGACAGATTTTACTGGTGTCATGATTCGCCTCCCACATCACAGTGATCTACGTTGTTGTGTCCTAAAATCATAGCCAGTTTTCACAATCAAATAAGTATTACAGAGCTGACATGGAAAAGTACGTATAGGATACATATAATAGAGCCAGGCTTAACCGGTGCATTGATAACCGTTCAGTTGGCCACATGTGGGGCAGAAGATGATTCATGGACTTAACATGTCATCTCCCAGTGCCGTGATCTTCTTCCCGGGTAGAATACACTATATACCTATCCGTGTGATATATTGTAGGATCATTAGTGCCGTATATCAGTCACATCTTGGTTTGGTAAATGGAGGAACCTTATAGTCTCCAATTTACATGTCTCATTTTGGGATACAGAGCGCTCTCTTGTGGGAACATGGAGGTGCACACATGAGAATGAGCGGCGGGGAGTCCGACTCTGCTCACCGCAACGTCACTAATCTGAAAATCAGTTCTACACAGCGAGATGCATTGTCTTTGCTTTTCATTCTGGAAGAACGGAAAATAGTGAAATATATAATTTAGGAGAAATGTTTACAGACAACACAATCTCTTCCATCTGCAGCACATATTAGATATCATTAGTGCCCTAATTCTCAGTTGTTTGCCATAAAAAAGAGCACACAACAAAACAAAGGTTTACGTTTTAAGGAATTCTGAGTAGACCGGGTCCAACATTCAGAATCTATTGTTCTGGAGGACCTAGCATGTCCTTTGGTTTCAATGGGGGCTGTGTAATTCCTCATTTTTCCTGCGGGAATGCTGTTGGGATATTGAACACTTTCTGCCTGGTTCCTTCATAAATCACAGCTGATCTTTGCAGATCCCAGTAGCAGAACACCTACTGATCAGCTTATTACTGAGGACCTTTCTAACAAACTGGAATTAGCAACTTCACTGGTGTAACTAGTTTTCAAGACAGATTGTTTGTGATGGATATCACCACCATAAGACATTATGAGCATATCCTGAAGGAAAATTAAAGGGGTGGTCCATATTTTTCTTAGGACAACCTACTGGCTATCACGTAGACAACACCCATACTAATTAATAGGCAGTGACTGATTTCAGGGGGTACAAGGTAATATCTAAAGGAGTGGACCCATTATGATAGATGCAAACCATGTGGACATTATAGAATGAGAGTCTTCACTTAGTACCACTCTGACATGTCATGCTGCCATCTATGAAAAGGAGTTGACCTAAAGTCAAAAACCCTTCGATGCCACTGCACAGTGCCCACTGAAATCCATGACCATCCATGGGTGAAGACAACTGTCTAGAATGGACTGAAAGAGGACTCGGTCCTGTCTGATTATGAGAACTTTCTCAGGGCCCTAAAAGCCAAATGGTCAGTCTACCGCTTGATCTTCATGTTGAATCTGTTCTTTTTTCTTTTAGTTTGTCCTCTTCCTCCGATGGTGGCCCATGGAGATTACATATGTCACCCTCAGCCCTGTGAACGGTACATACATGGGACTGTGATTGAGTTTTACTGTGACCCTGGGTACATGCTGTCCAACGATTACAAGTACTTCACTTGCCAGTCTGGAGAGTGGTTCCCATCGTCTCCGCTCTACTGTGAGAAGACGGGTAAGTCGTCACCACGAGTCGTATCAGATTTGTAAGGAGCTTCTAATAGACTGACATCAATAACCTTCAAATATGTTCCCCTGTATTATTGTTTGGCCTTATAAATAAATGTCTGGGCATCTCATCACTAGTGGCCTGGGACGAGTGGCACCATAGGGCCTCCTGGACCCCACAATGAGTGTTTAGTCATAGGAATGGTCCACCAGCCATAACAATAAAACGGCTGACCAGTGAAGTGATACTATTCATTATATGGTGACAATGGCGCCTGTCAGGGTGAGCGATATCAGGATTCGAAAGAACAGAGAGTTGTAATTGGCGATATTTTGGAAGCTAAAAAATAGGCAAACGTAAGGATCCGAGGGACTGTGACAAGGGATAAATTGTGATGAATATCGACTCTTAGATCTGCTAAACCAAAGGTCTTATAGGGTGTTCCTGATATATGGCAGGTCTTGTGGGGGTGTTTTCTGTATATGGCAGATCTTTTGGGGTGTTCCCGGTATACAGCAGGTCTTGAGGGGTGTTCTCTGTATACCGCAGGTCTTGTGGGGTGTTCCCAGTATACAGCAGGTCTTGTGGGGTGTTCCCTGCTTACAGCAGGTCTTGTGAAGTGTTCATGGCATATGGTGAGTCTTGTTGTTTGTTTTCTAGGGTGCTTTATGTATACTTCAGGTCTTGTGGGGTGTTCCTTGTATACGGCAGGTCTTGTGGGGTGTTCCCAGTATATGACAGGTCTTGTGGGGTGTTCCCAGCATATGGCAAGTCTTGTGGGATGTTCCCGGTATACGGCAGGTCTTGTGGGGGGTTCCTTGCAGGTTTTGTGGGGTGTCCTCTGTATACGGCAGGTCTTGTGGGGTGTTACCAGTATACGGCAGGTCTTGTGGGGTTTTACCAGTATACGGCAGGTCTTGTGGGGTTTTACCAGTATACGGCAGGTCTTGTGGGGTGTTCCTTGTAAACGGCAGGTCTTGTTTGGTGCTCCCAGTATACGGCAGGTCTTGTGGGGTGTTCCCAGTATGTGTTAGGGCCAGGTGGACGGGCAGACCCAGGAGGTGGATCCACTGGGCCGAACTCCTCTGAAGGCAAGGGGTCCGGTAGCCGGAGCACTACAGGTAGCAGGATAGTCCGTGCAAATTAGTGGAATGTAGAAGTCCCTGGGACCACGGAGTCACAGATGGTAGTCCGGGTGACGGAGCTCAGGTTCGGAGGCCAAGATGTTGTCAGGCAGAGTCCGGAACTGATGGAGCGAGAGGACGGGTCACCACAGGGATCAAAGATGGTACGGACTGACGGGATGGCAGATAGTCAGCGTGCGGGGTTCGGGAATCGGCAGGACCGGATGGCGAGGCAGGAGCGGCTCTAGAAGAGAGAGAGGTGAGTATATCACAGAGACAAGGAGACCTGACTCCTAGCTTAGGAAACACGAAGAACAGGCCCCGCCCACTTGGACATTAAACCCCTTTATACCCTGTACCTGTGTGTTCAATATCCTGTCTGTGGACGCTGGCCCTTTAAGAAAGGGTCAATGACCGCGCGCGCGCCCTAATGTGCATTCGCGAGGCCCGGGTGCCAGAAGCCAGGGCAGGGAGCGGCGAACAGGAGGCAGGGGAGCCGGGCTGGAGCGAAGCTGACAGCGAACGCTGGGAGCGGGGACCGGGACGCCTGGGGATCCTAGGTGAGGAGGCCTGGAGGCTGTGGAGCGGGGGACGCCGGACAGAGGAGCCGGGGAGCGAGCCAGGGAAGCCGGGGAGCGTAGCAGGGGAGCCGGGGAGCTGGACAGGGGACCCGGGGAGCGTGACAGTACCCCCCCCACGCCCCCCTCCCCGCAACCGGGACAGGAAGGCACGTATCAGAGGAGTACCCACATTCTCCCGGGGTTCCCAGGACCTATCCTCAGGACCATACCCTGCCCAGTCCACCAAGAAGAACTGCCGGCCCCGTACGGTTTTCATGGCCACGATATCCCTTACCGCATAGATGTCGTCATCGGCAATAGGAGGAGGAGCCGAACTGGCAGCAGCGGAGAAGGGACCAAGGACAACCGGCTTGAGCAGGGAGACGTGGAAGGAGTTGGGTATCCTCATCGTGGCCGGGAGCTGCAGCTTGTAGGAGACCTCATTTATTTTGCTGAGGACTTTAAACGGCCCGATGTAGCGAGGACCCAGCTTGTAAGATGGTAGCTTCAATCGCACATACTTGGAGGCAAGCCAGACCAGATCTCCTGGAGAGAAACACGGGGGATCCAGACGCCTCTTGTCTGCGTGTCTCTTCATCCGAAGGGAAGCACGTCCAAGGGACGTCTTGACAGAGTCCCAAATTGTTGCAAAGTCACGTGCTACAGCATCAGCAGCAGGGACATCCGAGAAAGAGGATACAGGTAATGGGACGGAAGGCTGAAGTCCGTAAACGACATGGAAGGGGGAGCTGGAGGAGGACTCACTGACGTGGTGGTTATGGGAGAATTCAGCCCAAGGAAGAAGCGTGGACCAGTCGTCGTGATGGGCGTTGACGTAGTGACGTAAGAAGGAGGTCAAGATCTGATTGACTCGTTCCACTTGGCCATTCAACTGAGGATGGTAGGCTGAAGAAAAGTCCAGAGTCACTCCCAGATGTTTGCAGAGGGCCCTCCAGAAGCGGGAGGTAAACTGAGTTCCTCTGTCGGACACAATGTGTGATGGAAAGCCGTGCAACCGGAAGATGTGCTGTATGTAGGCGTCAGCGAGTTCCTGGGCTGAGGGCAGTCCTGCCATAGGGACGAAATGAGCCATTTTGGAGAACCGATCCACCACGACCCATATGACTGTGTGTCCGGAGGACAGGGGCAAGTCCGTAATAAAGTCCATTGCAATGTGTTGCCACGGAACAGAGGGTATAGGCAGAGGCAGAAGACGGCCATATGGCAGATGTTTGGGCGTCTTATTCCTGGCACAAGAGGAGCAGGCTGAGACAAAAGAAGTGACGTCTGTGCGAAGGGATGGCCACCAGTAGTGACGTACAATTGTTCTCCTTGTTCTCTTCTGACCAGCATGGCCGGCTGTTTTCGAGGCATGGCCCCAGTGCAACACTTTTTGTCTGTCGGTTTCAGAGACATAGGTCTTCCCGGGCGGTATCTGGGCCAGGGTGACAGGAGCCACCGGAATGATTTTACTAGGGCAGATGATGGGCTGGGATGTCTCCTCCTCCTGCTCCATGGGCATGAATGACCTGGACAAGGCATCTGCGCGTACATTCTTGTCCGCGGGTCGGAAATGGAGCTGGAAATCGAACCTGGCAAAGAACAAGGACCACCTGGCTTGCCGTGGGTTCAGTCGCTGAGCAGACCGCAGGTATTCCAGGTTCTTGTGGTCCGTGTAAATGATCACGGGGTACACTGCTCCCTCCAGAAGGTAGCGCCATTCCTCCAGAGCCAGTTTGACTGCCAATAGCTCTCGGTCACCGATGGTGTAGTTGCGTTCAGGCGCAGAGAAGCTCTTGGAGAAGAAACCGCAAGTAACCATCTTCCCGGAGGAGGACTTCTGCATGAGCACTGCTCCGGCTCCCGAGGAGGAGGCATCCACCTCCAAGGTGAACTGTCGGTTTAACTCCGGACGGTGGAGCACAGGGGAGGAAGCAAATGCCCGCTTCAGGGAGCCAAACGCGGCGTCGGCCGCAGGTGACCAGTCCTTTGGATTAGCCCCCTTCTTGGTCAAGGCGGAGAGAGGTGCAGTCAGAGCAGAGAAGTGAGGGATGAACTGACGGTAATAGTTTGCGAATCCCAGAAAGCGTTGGATTGCCTTCAGTCCAGAAGGAGGGGGCCAGTTGAGAATGGAAGAGACCTTCTCCGGATCCATCTGCAGGCCGGTATCGGAGATTACGTAACCCAGGAAGGGAAGAGAAGACTGCTCGAAGACACACTTCTCGTACTTGGCGTACAGACGATTCTCCCTCAGTCTTTGTAGTACCAGCTGCACGTTCTCTCTGTGGGTCTGGAGGTCCGGAGAAAAGACCAGGATGTCATCAAGATACACCACCACACAGACGTAGAGAAGGTCTCGGAACACGTCGTTCACCAATTCCTGAAAGACTGCTGGTGCGTTACACAGGCCGAAGGGCATCACACAGTATTCATAGTGCCCATCGCGAGTATTGAACGCGGTCTTCCATTCGTCCCCTGAGCGGATGCGGACCAGGTTGTAGGCACCCCGAAGATCCAACTTGGTGAACACACGAGCTCCTCTAAGCCGATCAAACAATTCGGGGATGAGCGGCAGGGGGTACTTATTTTTCACGGTGATTTGGTTCAATCCCCGGTAGTCTATGCATGGGCGTAGGTCGCCTTCTTTCTTCTTAACGAAGAAGAAGCCTGCTCCAGCAGGAGAGGAGGATCTCCGAATGAATCCCCTTGCCAGGTTCTCTGTGATGTAGGTAGACATGGCCCTTGTTTCGGCAGGAGACAGCGGATATATCCGACCTCGAGGTGGTGTAGTTCCCGGGAGCAGGTCGATGGCACAATCGTAAGGACGATGTGGCGGAAGTACCTCTGATTCCTTTTTGTCAAAGACGTCCGCGAAGGACCAATAGGCCGAGGGCAGTCCTGGTAGGGACTCTGGAACCGGAGGTCGTCGGATGGGTTGTATGGTCTTCAAACAGTTCTCGTGGCAAGAGGAGCCCCATCGGGTGATTTCACCAGTGCCCCAGCTGACTGACGGTTCGTGTGTCCGTAACCAGGGGAGTCCCAGCAGGATTTGATGGGACATGTGTGGGAGGACGTAGAGAGCGATGTTCTCGGTGTGCAGGGCACCGATACGCAGTTCCACCGGCTTGGTGATCCACGAGATGGTGTCAGAGAGGGGTCTCCCATCCACAGAGGCAATCACGAGGGGTTTGTCGAGTGGAGTAACAGGCACCTGGTACTTGTCCACCGTGGCCTGCTGGATGAAATTGCCTGCTGCCCCGGAATCGAGGTACGCCTCGGCCGTGAACCGCGTCTCTCCCGTTGTCACTTGAACAGTCCACGTAACCGGGTCTGAGAGAGTCCCAGCACCTAGGGTGGCCTCTCCTACCAACCCTAGGCTTTGGAGTTTCCCGGCCTCTCTGGACAGGAGCGTAGAAGGTGTGTGCCCTCTCCGCAGTAGAAGCAGAGGCCCTTGGCGAGTCGTTCTGCTCGGCGTTGTTCAGACTGCCGCAAACGGTCGATCTGCATGGGCTCGTGGACGGAGACACCAGATGCCGTTGACTGAAGTACGGCGGGCTTCTGCGGAGGAGAGGAATGCCGTATCGGACGTCTCTCACGGGACACCTCTTTGGATCGTTCCTGAAAGCGAATGTCCACTCGAGTTGCTAGGGCAATCAGGGCATCCAGGGTGGACGGCACGTCACGACCAGCCAGCTCATCTTTAATTCGACCCGAGAGACCTTCCCAGAAGGCGACGGTTAGAGCCTCATTGTTCCACCCGAGTTCCAAAGCCAAGGTGCGAAAACGGATGGCATATTGACCCACCGTCAGAGTCCCCTGACGTAACCGGAGGAGAGATGAGGCAGACGCGGAGGCGCGTCCGGGCTCATCAAAGGTGCCACGAAATGCCTGCAGGAACTCCTGGATGTTAGTGGTCACAGGGTCCTCCTTCTCCCACAAGGGGTTCATCCACGCCAGTGCCTCACCCTCTAGATGGGACATCATGAACGCGACCTTGGCTTGGTCGGAAGCAAACAAATGCGGCAGCTGCTTGAAATGGAGGGAGCATTGGTTTATGAATCCCCTGCAGGTCTTGCGATCTCCGGCGTACCGGGGTGGTGGGGCCAGACGAAGCCTGGAAGCATCCGAGGAGGCTGCCACGGGAGCTGGGGCCGTGGATTGTCCAGTGGAAGCTCGAGATGCCGAAGATGTAACCGACGCTTGTAGCGTGTTCAGGCGGGCGTCCACAGAAGACATAAAGTTCAGCATGCGGGTCTGGGTCTCACGCTGGCGTGTGAGTTCCTCCTGCAAGGCCGCTAGTGCTTCGGCGGGATCCATGGCCTGTTCTTACTGTTAGGGCCAGGTGGACGGGCAGACCCAGGAGGTGGATCCACTGGGCCGAACTCCTCACTGAAGGCAAGGGGTCCGGTAGCCGGAGCACTACAGGTAGCAGGATAGTCCGTGCAAATTAGTGGAATGTAGAAGTCCCTGGGACCACGGAGTCACAGATGGCAGTCCGGGTGACGGAGCTCAGGTTCGGAGGCCAAGATGTTGTCAGGCAGAGTCCGGAACTGATGGAGCGAGAGGACGGGTCACCACAGGGATCAAAGATGGTACGGACTGACGGGATGGCAGATAGTCAGCGTGCGGGGTTCGGGAATCGGCAGGACCGGATGGCGAGGCAGGAGCGGCTCTAGAAGAGAGAGAGGTGAGTATATCACAGAGACAAGGAGACCTGACTCCTAGCTTAGGAAACACGAAGAACAGGCCCCGCCCACTTGGACATTAAACCCCTTTATACCCTGTACCTGTGTGTTCAATATCCTGTCTGTGGACGCTGGCCCTTTAAGAAAGGGTCAATGACCGCGCGCGCGCCCTAATGCGCATGCGCGAGGTCCGGGTGCCAGAAGCCAGGGCAGGGAGCGGCGAACAGGAGGCAGGGGAGCCGGGCTGGAGCGAAGCTGACAGCGGACGCTGGGAGCGGGGACCGGGACGCCTGGGGATCCTAGGTGAGGAGGCCTGGAGGCTGTGGAGCGGGGGACGCCGGACAGAGGAGCCGGGGAGCGAGCCAGGGAAGCCGGGGAGCGTGGCAGGGGAGCCGGGGAGCTGGACAGGGGACCCGGGGAGCGTGACAGTATGTCAGTTCTTGTGAGGTGTTCCTTGTATACGGCAGGTCTTGTGAGGTGTTCCCAGTATACAGCAAGTCTTATGGGGTGTTCTCGGTATAGGTCAGGTCTTGTGGGATGTTCTCAGTCTATGGCAGGTCTTGTGGGGTGTTCCCGGTTTACGTAAGATCTTGTGGGCTGCTCCTTGTATACAGCAGGTATTGTTGGATGTTCCTTGTTGACGGCATCTTGTGAGATGTTTCCTGGAAACAAAAGGTCTTGTGGGGTGTTCCTTGTATATGGAAAGTATTGTGGGGTGTTTCCGGTAAAAGTCAAGTCTTGTGAGGTGTTCTCTGTATACGGCAGGTCTTGTGGGATGTTGTCTGTATACGGCAGGTATTATGGAGTGTTCCCGGTATATGGCAGGTCTTGTGGGGTGTTCCCGGTATAAGTCAGGTCTTGTGGGGAGTTCCTTGTATACAGCAGGTATTATTGGATATTCCTTGTATACGTCAGGTCTGGTGTGTTTGTTGTATACAGCAGATCTTGTGGAGTGTTAACGGTATACGGCAGGTCTTGTGAGGTGTTTCCGGTATAAATTAGGTCTTGTGAGGTGTTCTCTGTATCCAGCTTGACTTGGGGGACATTCGTTGTATACGGCAGGTCCTGTGGAGTGCTCTCTTTTGGAGTGTTCTTTGTATACGACAGGTCTCGTGGGATGTTCTCTGTATATAGTAGGTCTTGTTGGGTGTTCCTGGCTTACGGCAAGTCTTGTGGGTGGACCCTGGAATTTGGTAGGTCTGTTAGGATCTTCCCAGTATGTAGTGGTCCATGAAAGGACAACCAGTCAATGCCCGTGCAGAGGTGGCTCCAGGAAGCACTATTCGAAAAAGACAAGCCAGTGTGATTGGGCAATGTCAGCTGGCTCCTTCGGTTTTGCATTGTATGGGTGTAACACATTCCACCTGCCTAAACTTTGTACATACCCAGTACCCACATGACTCAATTTTTCAGCAAATAATGGATGGGTAGGAGAGGTCTGAGATTAAGGTGACGACTTGACTTAAAATCAACAAATCTCCATCAGATCAATCATCTGTGGGGTGTGCAGGAAAAACAAGTCTGATCCATGGAGACCGCACTACTAAACAACGCACTGATCAAGCATCTGCTGCTAATGTTTTGTGCCAGATCCCACCAGACCCCACAGAGATCTGTGGAGTCCGGGCCTGCATTGGTCAGAGCTGTTCTAGTGAAGTAAAGGACCTACATAATGTTATGGAGGTGGTTTTATTGTTGTGGCTGGGGTTTCTCCCAGCTCTTACATGACTGATATGCCCTGTTCCTGTTACATATACGTCATTCTGGTTTCCAGCTTTCAAGGATCTTCACTGAAATAATAACTGTGAGGTAAATCCGGAGATATGACGATAAATCATGATATTCAAGTATGTCAGGAAGCCCTCTCCTGGTGTCACCCCCCCTTTCCTTCACACAACTGGTTTAGCAACAAATCCCATGGCCATCTCCTGTGATATGGAGATGAGGTGGTGTGGGAACAATGGACACAGGATGACTCCCTGCCGTCACCCTGTAACAAGAGTTGTATCTCATTAGCAAGGCTATGGAACTAGCTAGACAGAACGACTCCAGTAAAAAATGGTTCATATCTCGCAAGCCATATTTCCGATAAATACGGCAACCATAAAAATGGTGTTTTCGCATGCGGACGATGCTGGCACACCTTTTTTATGGGAGCGGGAGCTTGGGAAATGCCCCAGGCGTGATATCAGCCAATGGGGAACTGGCAGACAGGTCATGAGTCCCCTCGTTCTGTAGCTAAATTCATAACTGTCACAATGAGAGTGTTGGCGTCCGCCTACGACGCTCCCAGGCAAAGTTATGGCCCCTATTCCATGTTGGGATATTGTCCATAACTCAAGCCAGGGGTGGAGCAGTGCTCCCTCTGAGGTCACTAAGGTAGGAGGGGACCTGGATTTGCCCAGGTTGATAACCCTACTTCGGCCATTTTCCAGTGTTCTTTCGCTGGGGGTCACGTGTAGGAAACATCTGTGGGAGTTCCTGGAAACCTGGTCTACAGCGCCCCCCTGTGGCCAGACGCACAAGGTAACTGATTGAATTGCATACCTGTTTGTAAACCATGCTTTATCTGTAACTGTACTCTGACATATGTATATTCTGTAGATTCCCTATTGTATATATTGTAGTTTCTAGTGTGCTTTAGGCTGATTAAATTATATAATTAATCTTGGGCTGTTCTGTTATCTCGATCTTGAATCCCACGTCTGTGTGTTCGGCTAATAGTTACCGTAAATCGGTTGGTGGCAGCGAATTGTGCCAAGGATTATTGTGGGGAGGCCAGTGAGATTCGGGGAGATTTTATATATTCCGCCCGCGGAGGTCGGGGGAATATATACCTTACTCTCACCGGGGACCCTTCAATAATCGGCATAAGTAGTATAGCGGCCTCCTTGCTTATGGTCGGGCAATTCCATAATTGGCCTGACTATAAGAGGGGCGCTAGAGAGCGCGTCACGTGCTCTGTCTGTCGGTCGGGAGGTATAAAGGAGGGGTGACCCCCACTTGTTACCCCCCGATTGTGACGTACTGGTAGCCAGCGCGGGGGATTTCTGAGTGACCCCCCGGTGGTTTGTGACATATTGGTGGCATAGCGGTGGGATCGAGATAATAGTGTGTGTGAGTGTGAGACCCATACTCCCAGACACTAAAGACTGCCTGCAGCAGCTGTGGCTGCTGGGGTCTTCAGACTAGCTCAACACTAGAGTGTCAGAGTGCAGATACTGTAAGGTGTGTGGAGGCATCAGGTGTCAGTTCTGTGTCAGTGACCAAAAGTCTGCAAGAATGGCTGATGGCACCAGGAGCAGAGCTATGCAACTGGCCAATGCTAAGGCAGGAGCCGAAGAGAGGGAGGACGGTGCTGTGGACAGCAATGAGGAGGTTGCCCACGAGTCCTCCAGGAGCTCGACGCCAGAAAACCGTTCTGCCGAGGACATTGCGCAACCTGGCACTGCTGGACAAGATGAGGAGGAGCTCACCCAAGGTTCCTCAACGAGCCAGATGCCAGCCCTCCGCTCTGAAAGGGACAGTGAATCGCCTAGCTCTGCAGCGTGCCGCAGATCACCACGTGCCATTCCACCGAGCCTGGGAGGCGCGGATAGCCTTCTTCAAATGGCTATGGCCCTTCTCCAGGCTGGAGACCAGAAGGGCTACAAGGAACTCCTGGCAGAGCGCAGGGCAGAGCGGCAGGCAGCGCGTGACGCTGAGGCTGCGGAGCGGCACGCAGAGCGTGAGGCTGCGGAGCGAGAGCGGCAGGCAGCGCGTGAAGAGCGAGAGCGACAGGCAGACCGTGACTACCAGCTGCAGCTAGCTCAGCTCCGGCCCTCATCAGCCACATGTGACCTTCGAGACACCAAACTTCCAAAGGTCCGTGTTGAGGACTTCCCAGTGCTGGAGAAGGATGGAGACTTGGACTCTTTCTTGACTGCTTTTGAACGGACTTGCTTGCAGCACCATCTGGACAAGGACCAGTGGGCCAAATACCTGACCCCCCGTTTAAGGGGTAAGGCCCTGGATATCCTTGGGGACTTGCCTGCTGAGGCAGATCAGGGCTACGACACCATCAAGCGGGCCCTGATCCAACAGTACAACCTCACTCCAGAGTCCTACCGCAAGAAGTTCCGGAGCCTACAGAAGGGACCAAAGGACTCCTGGGCTGACCACCGGCGGGCACTTGCCCGAGCTGCCGAC
This sequence comes from Anomaloglossus baeobatrachus, assembly GCF_048569485.1. Lineage (NCBI taxonomy): Eukaryota > Metazoa > Chordata > Amphibia > Anura > Aromobatidae > Anomaloglossus > Anomaloglossus baeobatrachus. The sequence continues at coordinate 27,980,681 of NC_134355.1, read as the reverse complement.
CACTGGACCCAAGGCCTGCAGCTTTCCACCGGACCGGAGATCCTGGACTTGTTCATCACGGAGCAACTCTTGTGGAACTGCCCTGAGGATCTCCGCCAGTTCATCCGAGACCAGAAGCCAAAGGGGTCCACGGCTACAGCTGCCCTTGCCGATGACTACACCAACAACCGGGCCCCTGAGGCCAGGAGAGCGGCCACCAGCAGCACCTGGAGAGGGGGTAAGATGAATTCTGCGACTGCCCCACCTGCCCCTAGACTGCAGGGGGTGTCCCCCTCAACTCCCCTCTCCAGGCCCGTGGCGGAACCAAGACGGTGCCACCAGTGCAACCTACCTGGACACTTCAAGGCCATGTGCCCTCAGCGTCCCAAGGCCCCGGCTCCGTCCCCGTCCCAAGGGCCGCCCAAGGTGTATTGTGTGGGTGGGGGTGGTGGTAGGTCCCTGGACAGCTTCCAACCTGTCACCGTCGGCCGGTCTGTGACCATAGGACTGCGAGACAGCGCCTCGGAGGTGACTCTGGTGCGGCCTGAGATGGTGTCCCCCCAAGACTTGATCCCTGGAAAAACCCTCGCTGTCTCCGGGATTGGAGGCACTGACCCGGCGCTGCCTGTTGCTGACATTTATGTGGACTGGGGCGCAGGGCGGGGGGTGAGGGAGGTGGGGGTAACTGATCGGATCCCTGCAAACGTGCTACTTGGGACAGATTTGGGGCAGATAACCTCCCAGTTTGGGCCCCCCCCAAGGGCTGAACCTTCAGCCCGTACTGACATGACTCCTAACAATGTTAATGTGTTATCTATGAATGATGTAAGGGAGGAGGGAGTGAACTCTGATATTTCTGCTTGCATAGACACCATAGACACACACTCAGCTGCAGCTGTGACAGGGGAGGGGGTCAGAGAAAGGTGTGACAATGCCTCTACAAGTAACCAGCCTGTGAGCTGGGATCTGTTGCCCTCTGCAGGGATAAGCAGAGAGCAGGGTGCTGCAGGGGGAGGACCAGTGTGTGGGGTGGGGGCTACCACAGCAAATGTGGGGTCCCCAGAGATTTCACAGCGGGGTTCTGTTGCTGCAGGAGGGGAACAGGCAGGTGAGATTGGGGCCGGTCCAGGAGCGGAAGTGCTCCCAGGTAAGATCTCGGTGCATGGTTCCCCCACAACCGGGGTGTCAGGAAGCCAGGTAGGTCTGCCTGAACCGGCGACTTGGTCAGGAACGGAGGAGGAGCAGGCACGACCCACGGTCGCAGCGGCTGTGGCCGCTGTCACCCGCAGTGGGAGTGCTGGAAGCCAAGGGGCCTCCCGGAGGTCCGATAGCTCTTCCCCTTCTGACCAAGTGGCAGCCGAGTCAGGTGGAGGCCAGGACACAGGTCCCGGGGTACTGACTGAAGATGTGACAGTCTCGTCGATTCTGGCCACATCTAGTCAGGGGTTTCAGGCAGCGTTAGAAGCTGACGACAGCCTGAAAGCTCTTAAGGAGCAGGCGGCACAGCCTCCCTCGGACTCGGACCCGGAGCGAGTGGTCTGGGACCAAGGACGGCTGTACCGGGCCACGGTCCAGCAGGGTTCACCGGAGGCGTGGCCCAGGGACCGACAGTTGGTGGTACCCTATCCGTTCCGGACGGAGTTGTTGCGGATCGCACATGAGATTCCGATGGCCGGACACCTAGGGATCGCTAAGACCAAGGCCAGGTTAAACCAGCATTTCTACTGGCCAAAAATGGGGGCCGATGTGGCTGCCTACTGCCGTTCGTGTGAAACCTGTCAGAGAGTGGGGAAGGCGGGGCCACGCCCCAAAGCCCCACTGGTATCTCTGCCAATCATCGATGAGCCTTTCAGGAGGGTGGCTGTGGATCTGGTCGGCCCGCTGGCCATCCCCAGCAGCTCCGGGAAACGCTTCATACTGACGGTAGTGGACTATGCCACCCGGTACCCAGAAGCAGTGGCCTTGTCGTCCATTCGGGCTGACAAGGTGGCCACCGCATTGCTGGAGATTTTCTCCCGAGTGGGTTTTCTCCAGGAAATGCTCACTGACCGGGGGACCCAATTCATGTCCCAGCTGATGGAGGCCCTCTGTAAGCAAGTCCAGGTGCGACATCTGGTGGCCAGCCCGTACCATCCACAGACTAATGGCCTGTGCGAGCGGTTCAATGGCACCTTAAAGCAGATGCTTAAGATGTTGGTCGACTCCCATGGGCGTGACTGGGAGCGGTATCTCCCACACCTGTTATTTGCTTACCGGGAGGTTCCACAGGCCTCAACAGGATTCTCACCGTTTGAGCTCCTGTACGGGCGACGTGTGCGGGGCCCCCTGGCTCTGGTGAAAGAGGCTTGGGAAGGGGATTTGGCCACCCCTGGAGTGTCGGTTATCGAGTATGTCATGCGCTTCCGGGACAAAATGCAGGCCTTGACGCAACTGGTACACGACAATATGGCTCAAGCCCAGGCCGATCAGAAGCGTTGGTACGACCAGAACGCTTGTGAGAGGACCTACCAAGTGGGTCAAAAGGTGTGGGTACTGGTCCCCGTACCACAGGACAAGCTTCAGGCAGCCTGGGAAGGCCCATACCTCGTGTACCAGCAGCTCAACCCTGTAACGTACCTGGTCACCCTGGACCCTGCCCGTGGAAGGCGGAAGCCCTTCCATGCGAACATGATGAAGGCACATCATGAGCGGGAGGCATGTGCGCTCCCCGTGTGCAACCTGCCCGAGGAGGGAGAAGCGGAAACCCTCTTGGATATGCTAGCCCAGGTTAGGGCAGGCGGATCCATTGAGGATGTGGAGGTTGGCCACCAGCTCTTGGAGGACCAACGGTCCCAGCTGTGGGCCACCCTACACCCCTTCCGGGGGTTGTTTACCAACCAGCCCGGAAGGACTGACTTGGCTGTCCATCACGTGGACACTGGGGATCATCCCCCGATCCGGCGTTCAGCATATCGGGTCTCCCTGGAGGTGCAGCAACACATGCGCCAGGAGATTGACGAGATGCTGAAGCTGGGGGTGATCCAGGCATCCAACAGCGCTTGGGCCTCGCCTGTAGTCCTCGTCCCTAAGAAGGACCGAACCACTCGGTTCTGCGTGGACTACAGGGGGCTCAATGCTGTCACGGTCGCCGATGCGTACCCAATGCCACGCATCGATGACCTGCTCGATCAGTTGGCCGGGGCTCAGTACCTGACCATCATGGACCTGAGCCGGGGATATTGGCAGATCCCCCTGACTCGCAAGGCCAGGGAACGCTCTGCCTTTATTACCCCATTTGGACTATACGAGTCCACGGTGATGCCATTCGGGATGAGGAATGCCCCTGCCACTTTCCAGCGGATGGTCAACACCCTGCTCAAGGGACTTGAAGGGTACGCGGCCGCGTACCTGGATGACATTGCCGTCTTCAGTCCCACCTGGGAGGACCACCTAGAGCATCTAGCACAGGTGCTCAGGCGGATCCACCGGGCAGGTTTGACCATCAAGCCGGGAAAGTGTCAGCTGGCCATGAGCGAGGTCCAGTACCTCGGTCACCGGGTAGGTGGGAGAACACTGAAGCCCGAGCCTGAGAAAGTGGAAGCCATCGCATCCTGGCCCACCCCCAGGACCAAGAAGCAGGTGATGTCCTTCTTGGGGACCGCTGGGTACTATAGGAGGTTTGTTCCATGCTATAGTAGCCTGGCAAAGCCCTTGACGGACCTCACCAAGAAGAAGCTGCCCTCTGCAGTCGATTGGACAATGGACTGCGAGACAGCCTTCCGGGCCCTAAAGGACGCCCTGTCCAGCCCGCCCGTGCTACAGGCAGCCGACTTCACGCGGCCGTTTGTAGTACAGACCGACGCCAGTGACTTCGGCCTCGGTGCGGTGCTCAGCCAGGTGGACTCTGCGAGCCAAGAGCACCCAGTCTTGTACCTGAGCAGGAAGCTGTTACCGAGGGACGTGGCCTATTCCACAATGGAGAAGGAGTGCCTGGCCATAGTGTGGGCCCTGCAGCGTCTGCAACCCTATCTATACGGGCGCCACTTCATCGTGGAGACGGACCACAACCCCCTCAGCTGGTTGCACACCGTCTCTGGGACGAATGGGCGACTGTTGCGATGGAGCCTTGCGCTCCAGCAATACAACTTCACCATTCGCCACAAAAGGGGCCGTGACCACGGTAACGCAGACGGGCTGTCCCGACAAGGAGAGGTCGCGGACGGGCGCACGGGGGAACACCGGAGTGTGCTGCCCCCTAGCGCCCTCAAAAGGGGGGAGGTGTGAGGTAAATCCGGAGATATGACGATAAATCATGATATTCAAGTATGTCAGGAAGCCCTCTCCTGGTGTCACCCCCCCTTTCCTTCACACAACTGGTTTAGCAACAAATCCCATGGCCATCTCCTGTGATATGGAGATGAGGTGGTGTGGGAACAATGGACACAGGATGACTCCCTGCCGTCACCCTGTAACAAGAGTTGTATCTCATTAGCAAGGCTATGGAACTAGCTAGACAGAACGACTCCAGTAAAAAATGGTTCATATCTCGCAAGCCATATTTCCGATAAATACGGCAACCATAAAAATGGTGTTTTCGCATGCGGACGATGCTGGCACACCTTTTTTATGGGAGCGGGAGCTTGGGAAATGCCCCAGGCGTGATATCAGCCAATGGGGAACTGGCAGACAGGTCATGAGTCCCCTCGTTCTGTAGCTAAATTCATAACTGTCACAATGAGAGTGTTGGCGTCCGCCTACGACGCTCCCAGGCAAAGTTATGGCCCCTATTCCATGTTGGGATATTGTCCATAACTCAAGCCAGGGGTGGAGCAGTGCTCCCTCTGAGGTCACTAAGGTAGGAGGGGACCTGGATTTGCCCAGGTTGATAACCCTACTTCGGCCATTTTCCAGTGTTCTTTCGCTGGGGGTCACGTGTAGGAAACATCTGTGGGAGTTCCTGGAAACCTGGTCTACAGCGCCCCCCTGTGGCCAGACGCACAAGGTAACTGATTGAATTGCATACCTGTTTGTAAACCATGCTTTATCTGTAACTGTACTCTGACATATGTATATTCTGTAGATTCCCTATTGTATATATTGTAGTTTCTAGTGTGCTTTAGGCTGATTAAATTATATAATTAATCTTGGGCTGTTCTGTTATCTCGATCTTGAATCCCACGTCTGTGTGTTCGGCTAATAGTTACCGTAAATCGGTTGGTGGCAGCGAATTGTGCCAAGGATTAT
>NC_134355.1:27587452-27657779 GCF_048569485.1 Anomaloglossus baeobatrachus | reverse complement strand
GGCAGCCAATCGGTGAGCTCAGTGCCTCAGCCCGTGTAGATGTAATGCCTCACTCAGACCTGAAAGAAGCGCTGTAGATTTGACTCCAGCACTGCCGCCAATCACTGACACCGCGAACCGCGGTTGAGGCTTCGCACAGGACCTGGGGAGGTAAGTAAAGCACAGTTTTGTTTTTGTTTTTTGCAACAAACTGTGACCAGGTACCGTGATTTTCTGTAAGGAGACAACCCCTTTAAGGAGTATACTGGAGGGGATGTTGCGTACCTATTTATCTCTTGGCCTTTCGTTCTCTGTGACAAAGCCTAACTGGTTTTCTTCTTAAATATTAATGTCCTCTGAGCGGAGCATTTACCCGGTCACCATGGTTTCTTTTATCGTCCCCCCTTGTAACACCGCTTCTCTCTTACCGCTTCCAGGCAGCTGCAGGAGCAGCAACGACAGAAGGGAACTAGGAACGGGAACGGCTGGAGCGCGAGCGCATGGAGCGAGAGCGGCTGGAGAGGGAGAGATTGGAGAGGAGAGACTGGAGAGGGAGCGCCTAGAGCGCGAGCGCCTGGAGCGTGAGCGTCTAGAGCAAGAGCAGCTGGAACGAGAACTCGAAGCGGCAGGAGCGGGGAGCGGCTGGAGAGAGAACGGCAGGAGCAACTAGAGCGCGAGCTGGAAGAACAAGAGAGGCTGGAGCAAGAGCGACAAGAGGCCACGTTACAGGAGCAGCTGGAGAAGGAGCACCAGAAGTGGGAGCGCGAGAGGAGGGCGTCCAACACCGGTAAGGAATACTCCACCCAGGTACTCGCCAACACTCACTCAGTCACACCAATAAGCTCTGCAGCAACAGAGACGTCACCCCGGTCCAACACAACCACGTCTGTCCCATCCAGGAGCCGTGCGCCTGCATGACTTGCTTTTGGGTTGGTTAATGCTGGCGGGAGGTTTGACCTCGAGCCGCCTCCAGTCCTAGCCTAGTGTCAAATTAGGAGGATGGCTCCCAGTTTAAGATACGCATTGTGCCAAAGTTAGTGTTAGTCCCGTCGATGAGGTAAATGCGAGTCCCCTCGAGAACGAGTCCCGTTGTACTCTGAAGGGCGAGGTGGGTGCTCTTGCGCCCCTCTCTACTCGGTTGGGGGTTGACGGGCGTCCAGTGGTCCTGTTGGGGTTGACGGGCGTCCAGTGGTCCTGTTGGGGGTTGACGGGCGTCCAGTGGTCCTGTTGGGGGTTGACGGGCGTCCAGTGGTCCTGTTGGGGGTTGACGGGCGTCCAGTGGTCCTGTTGGGGGTTGACGGGCGTCCAGTGGTTATGTTGGGGGTTGACGGGCGTCCAGTGGTCCTGTTGGGGGTTGACGGGCGTCCAGTGGTCCTGTTGGGGGTTGACGGGCGTCCAGTGGTCCTGTTGGGGGTTGACGGGCGTCCAGTGGTCCTGTTGGGGGTTGACGGGCGTCCAGTGGTCCTGTTGGGGGTTGACGGGCGTCCAGTGGTCCTGTTGGGGGTTGACGGGCGTCCAGTGGTGCTGTTGGGGGTTGACGGGCGTCCAGTGGTGCCGTTGGGGGTTGACGGGCGTCCAGTGGTGCCGTTGGGGGTTGACGGGCGTCCAGTGGTGCCGTTGGGGGTTGACGGGCGTCCAGTGGTGCCGTTGGGGGTTGACGGGCGTCCAGTGGTGCCGTTGGGGGTTGACGGGCCGTCCAGTGGTGCCGTTGGGGGTTGACGGGCGTCCAGTGGTGCCGTTGGGGCTTGACGGGCGTCCAGTGGTGCCGTTGGGGCTTGACGGGCGTGCCAGTGGTGCCGTTGGGGCTTGACGGGCGTCCACTGGTGCCGTTGGGGCTTGACGGGCGTCCAGTGGTGCCGTTGGGGCTTGACGGGCGTCCACTGGTGCCGTTGGGCTTGACGGGCGTCCACTGGTGCCGTTGGGGCTTGACGGGCGTCCACTGGTGCCGTTGGGGCTTGACTGGCGTCCACTGGTGCCGTTGGGGCTTGACTGGCGTCCACTGGTGCCGTTGGGGCTTGACGGGCGTCCACTGGTGCCGTTGGGGCTTGACGGGCGTCCACTGGTGCCGTTGGGGCTTGACGGGCGTCCACTGGTGCCGTTGGGGCTTGACGGGCGTCCACTGGTGCCGTTGGGGCTTGACGGGCGTCCACTGGTGCCGTTGGGGCTTGACGGGCGTCCACTGGTGCCGTTGGGGCTTGACGGGCGTCCACTGGTGCCGTTGGGGCTTGACGGGCGTCCACTGGTGCCGTTGGGGCTTGACGGGCGTCCACTGGTGCCGTTGGGGCTTGACGGGCGTCCACTGGTGCCGTTGGGGCTTGACGGGCGTCCACTGGTGCCGTTGGGGCTTGACGGGCGTCCACTGGTGCCGTTGGGGCTTGACGGGCGTCACTGGTGCCGTTGGGCTTGACGGGCGTCCACTGGTGCCGTTGGGGCTTGACGGGCGTCCACATGGTGCCGTTGGGGCTTGACGGGCGTCCACTGGTGCCGTTGGGGCTTGACGGGCGTCCACTGGTGCCGTTGGGAGCTTGACGGGCGTCCACTGGTGCCGTTGGGGCTTGACGGGCGTCCACTGGTGCCGTTGGGCTTGACGGGCGTCCACTGGTGCCGTTGGGCTTGAACGGGGCGTCCACTGGTGCCGTTGGGGCTTGACGGGCGTCCACTGGTGCCGTTGGGGCTTGACGGGCGTCCACTGGTGCCGTTGGGGCTTGACGGGCGTCCACTGGTGCCGTTGGGGCTTGACGGGCGTCCACTGGTGCCGTTGGGGCTTGACGGGCGTCCACTGGTGCCGTTGGGGCTTGACGGGCGTCCACTGGTGCCGTTGGGGCTTGACGGGCCGTCCACTGGTGCCGTTGGGGCTTGACGGGCGTCCACTGGTGCCGTTGGGGACTTGACGGGCGTCCACTGGTGCCGTTGGGGGCTTGACGGGCGTCCACTGGTGCCGTTGGGGCTTGACGGGCGTCCACTGGTGCCGGTTGGGGCTTGACGGGCGTCCACTGGTGCCGTTGGGGCTTGACGGGCGTCCACTGGTGCCGTTGGGGCTTGACGGGCGTCCACTGGTGCCGTTGGGGCTTGACGGGCGTCCACTGGTGCCGTTTGGGGGGGTGACGGGCGTCCACTGGTGCCGTTGGGGGGTGACGGGGGCGTCCACTGGTGCCGTTGGCGGGTGACGGGGGCGTCCACTGGTGCCGTTGGCGGGTGACGGGGGCGTCCACTGGTGCCGTTGGGGGGGTGACGGGGGCGTCCACTGGTGCCGTTGGGGGGGTGACGGGGGCGTCCACTGGTGCCGTTGGGGGGGTGACGGGCGTCCAGTGGTCCTGTTGGGGGTGATCTCTCTGTTGATGCAGTAACCTTTATCTAATCTTCTTATACTAACCGTAGAGCTCATTGATACTCTTCCTCTGAATGCCGGTTTGGTTGCTTCATTAGCTCCTTTTTTTTTCTCTCTCCTTTTTTTTGTCCTGTCTGTTGCTGCTTTTTCCTCACACCATCCAGACTCATCTTATGACAATTCATTATATAACGCTCAGCCTCTCGATTACTCGACGTGTCAGCCTCACTCATCATCTCCCATCTCTTAACGCTAAAGCCATTTCCATCCCAGCTTCCATATGTACAGACGCCACCGCAGACTATGTCATCGTCACCTCCCAGGCCATTAACTCCACGCCGCCGACGCCTCCCCTCCGTCACTCGGCGTCCCGTTTCGCCACATCCCTGGGGTCCGCCTTCCATCCCGTCCTCCCTCATTATGCAACGGTTCCTCGACCCATCAATAAAATCGCCAGACCTCCCTCACCGGTGAACCCTGCACCGCCGCCTCCTCCGCCTCCTGTTAAGCCCATCTCCTGGTCTGCTTCTAACTTTGCTCCTCTTCCTCCATCCCCTCCCGTCATGATCAGTAGTCCTCCTGGCAAGGCTACCGGCCCCCGAGCTGTGCACCTAGTGTCTGCGTCCAGCTTGCCCTCCTGTCCAGCGCACCCAATGGTCATGCTGATACGTCTTCATATGAAATGTCATGCGCCCCTGCACCACCTCCTGCTCCACCGCTACCATTGTTTCCACCCTTCTCTCTGTCCTCATCTCCGTCTTCTCCATGCACTCCTCTTGTCTCCGCACCTTCATCCTCAGCCTGGTGTTCTGCCTTCTCCTGCAGCTTCCCCTGCCTCTGTTGAGAACTCTTTAATCTCTGTGCTGGGAGACGCCTGTGCTTCTCAGCCAGACTTGACCACAACCTCTCAGCCGATTGACCCTGCGACCCATCCGGGTAAGGCTTTCTGTCACTGCAAATAACTGACTAACCTATGACATGCAATCATAAAAGCTTGTGAAAGTGGAAAGTGAGCGGCTAGGTCTTCCCATGGGGAGGGGGGGGATGACGTTGTGTTGGTATCTGGTTATATTCTGTTTTTGTATTCTGCATTCAGCGCGTGAAATCCTAAAATCCCTTTGCCAAGTGTTAGGGCTGTCGTGCCACCATACTCCTATATAGTGTGTCCACCCATATCCTGTCCACCGCCATTAACATGAGAACGGCAGCAGCTATAGGCATAGAAGTGGTGTCTAGGTATAGTATAAGTAGCCGTGCGCTACGCAATGAAACCACCTATAGCGCCACCTGGTGGAAAACAACGGAGTTAGCATTTTTATCTCGAAAACGGAACGAGATAGAGAAAAAAAGTGAATTACAAAGTTGTAGGGCATCATCAACTCCATAACGAATCCACACCTTGCATACAGAAATGCTATGATTAGAACGTGTAAAACTCACAAGACTGCGGACGTGAAGCGATACCTCACGGAGACCTTCCTACAAGTCATTGGGTATGGTGGCTGTGTGGAGTGGTCTCCACGCTCACCTGACCGGACCCCATTGGACGTCTTTCTGTGAGGTCACATCAAACAGCAGGTGTATGCGACCCCTCCAACAACATTGCAGGACCTACGACGACGTATCACAGATGCTTGTGCAAACGTGTCACCTACCATAATGCACAACGTGCAGCAAGATACAGTATGCTGTGCAGAGCCCAGATGTGCATTGCAGCTGACGGGGGCCACTTGAGCTTCAAAGTTAAATGAGCGCCATATGCGTGACCAGCATTCAATGTTATGTGTGGGTCATGAGTTTCATATCATAGCATTTCTGTATGCAAAGTGTCGATTCGTATTGAATTGATGATGCCCTACAACTTTGTAATTCACTTTTTTTCTCTATCTCGTTACGTTTTCGAGCTAAAAATGCTAGCTCCGTTGTTTTCCACCAGGTGGCGCTATAGGTGGTTTCATTGCGTAGCGCACGGCTACTTTACTATACCTAGACACCACTTCTATGCCTATAGCTGCCACCATTCTCAATTTACTGGCGGTGGACAGGATATGGGTGGACACACTGTATAGTGGCATTTGTCAGCCTTAACACAATTTTTTCTGTCGGTTTTCATGCACTTTCTGCTCCCCCCCCCCCCCATCGCATGCAGTTTGTGGTTTCCTCCAACGCATGCGCCTTTTGCTTTTATTTTTTTTCCCCTTGACACACGTGCTGTGTTCTCCCCTCCTTCGTCTGCATGTGATATGCTCTTTCCCCTTTTTTTCCTAATTTTTTTAATTCACCCCCTTCCCCATTGCATGTGCTTTTTTCTCTTGCGACCCCCCCCCCCCCCTCCCCCCCTCCCCTCCCCCCTCCACCCCTCCCCTCCCACGCACCCGACGCATGCTCTGAATGCGGATTGAAAACATAATGTAAGCAGAGCCTAACCTTAGTCTGCGGGGCATTGAAGGGTCTCCACTATGGTGCGTGACCCCAAACGGATGACGGTACCTATAGTGTGACCCCCCCCCCCCTCCACCAAACACTAGAACAGGTCCTTAATCACCTGGACCTTGGTCGGGATGCGGCTTCATAAGCCTCAGGAGCTTCTATGTCCTAGTGATGGGTAGGGGGTCCCAATGGGGGGGGCGGTGTTTTCCTGTGATCATACAAACATTACCTATCCTGTGGATTTCCGATTTTAATCTTAACCCCTTAATTACATTTTGGGTTTACTCTGACACACAGCAAATGTTGCTAAAAAGAAAAAAAAATGGAAAAATACAAAGAACGTACCTCCTAACAAACTATATATTAAAAAATAAGACCCCATGCAGCTACAACAACCCCCGGTGGGTGTGGAGAGATATGCAAATATGTTTTTGAATCATTTTAAAAGGCATTTATACAATTTTTCTGTCCTTAGCGGGTCGACAGGCCTTTAGCGCCCTCTTGTGGATGGATTAGAATCTGGTTTGCGTGTCCCTAACGTTTGGCTAATTTTACTAATCATTTTGTAACGTATTTATTTTAATAGTTGAATTGAATGAAATCTTATCCGTGCCCAATATCCTAGAGTAGAGCAGGATTTAGCGTTCACTGTAATGGTTGATGCTTTTATTTTTTTTGTTCTTACTTATGCTCCTATTTCCTATAGGTGTTGTTCCAGGACCACCAGCACCCCCTCCCCCACCCCCTCTTCCTACAGGGTCAGCTGTGTATCAAACGTCGGCCCCTGCACCACCGCTGCCGCCGCCTCCTCCGCCGCTCCCTCCATCATGTCCGGCACCACCTCCTCCTCCCGGACCTCCACCACCGCCGGGACCACCACCACCTGCATCTATGGCTGCACCTCCTCCACCGACTCCTCCGCCACCCCCTGCACCCCCGCTTCCATTCTCTATGGCCTCCATTAGTTCAGAAGAAAATCGTCCATTGTCGGGCTTGGCGGCTGCACTGGCTGGTGCCAAACTGAGGAAAGTTTTCCGGGTAAGAGGAGTTTATACTTTTTGCCATTATTGTTTTTTCTTTGTATATTGCTCTATAACAAGGGCTCGTTCAGCAAACGCATAATCATCATGGGCATCGCGTAGTGCCCATGGAGAGGATAGTGAGAGATGGGGGTGTGTGTGTTTGAAAATATATATTTTCAATGTTGTTTTTCCACACTACAAAATGAGCTGGTAACGTAATTCTCCAGGTCAGTATGATTATAGTGATACTTTATTTCGCTCCTTTTGGCCCCTCGTCCTTTCGCTCCTTTTGGCCCCTCGTCCTTTCGCTCCTTTTGGCCCCTCGTCCTTTCGCTCCTTTTGGCCCCTCGTCCTTTCGCTCCTTTTGGCCCCTCGTCCTTTCGCTCCTTTTGGCCCCTCGTCCTTTCGCTCCTTTTGGCCCCTCGTCCTTTCGCTCCTTTTGGCCCCTCGTCCTTTCGCTCCTTTTGGCCCCTCGTCCTTTCGCTCCTTTTGGCCCCTCGTCCTTTCGCTCCTTTTGGCCCCTCGTCCTTTCGCTCCTTTTGGCCCCTCGTCCTTTCGCTCCTTTTGGCCCCTCGTCCTTTCGCTCCTTTTGGCCCCTCGTCCTTTCGCTCCTTTTGGCCCCTCGTCCTTTCGCTCCTTTTGGCCCCTCGTCCTTTCGCTCCTTTTGGCCCCTCGTCCTTTCGCTGCTTTTGGCCCCTCGTCCTTTCGCTGCTTTTGGCCCCTCGTCCTTTCGCTCCTTTTGGCCCCTCGTCCTTTCGCTCCTTTTGGCCCCTCGTCCTTTCGCTCCTTTTGGCCCCTCGTCGTTTGGCTCCTGTTGGGCCCTCGTCGTTTGGCTCCTGTTGGGCCCTCGTCGTTTGGCTCCTGTTGGGCCCTCGTCGTTTGGCTCCTGTTGGGCCCTCGTCGTTTGGCTCCTGTTGGGCCCTCGTCGTTTGGCTCCTGTTGGGCCTTCGTCGTTTGGCTCCTGTTGGGCCTTCGTCGTTTGGCTCCTTTTTGGGCCCTCGTCGTTTGGCTCCTTTTTGGGCCCTCGTCGTTTGGCTCCTTTTTGGGCCCTCGTCGTTTGGCTCCTTTTTGGGCCCTCGTCGTTTGGCTCCTTTTTGGGCCCTCGTCGTTTGGCTCCTTTTTGGGCCCTCGTCGTTTGGCTCCTTTTTGGGCCCTCGTCGTTTGGCTCCTTTTTGGGCCCTCGTCGTTTGGCTCCTTTTTGGGCCCTCGTCGTTTGGCTCCTTTTTGGGCCCTCGTCGTTTGGCTCCTTTTTGGGCCCTCGTCGTTTGGCTCCTTTTTGGGCCCTCGTCGTTTGGCTCCTTTTTGGGCCCTCGTCGTTTGGCTCCTTTTTGGGCCCTCGTCGTTTGGCTCCTGTTGGGCCCTCGTCGTTTGGCTCCTGTTGGGCCCTCGTCGTTTGGCTCCTGTTGGGCCCTCGTCGTTTGGCTCCTGTTGGGCCCTCGTCGTTTGGCTCCTGTTGGGCCCTCGTCGTTTGGCTCCTATGTCTGCCTTTCGCCCCCTTGCTCTGAAGCTGTTGAATAATTTGATGGCTTGTACTATATACTGCGCTATTTAGTATTGCAGTATGTAGTGATATTAAGGTCACTCTCTCTTGCTTGTTCAGTTTTTCTTACAGATACTGGTAGTTGAAGGCGGAGCATCTGACCAGACCCATCTATCAGCCTCCTCCAATAGAAAAGCAGCTTTTTGATATGAGGAGCTTTGCCATTGGACGACACTGATGGGCGGGTCTGGTCACCAGCTCCTTCATCAAAATTCCCCAAGAAAAGCTGCACAAACTAGAGAAGAGTGTAACATTGGATTGGTGAGTGTCCTCGGAAGCCCGCCTGCATTCTGCTCCATGCAACGGGAGCACAGCTGTGACTCTTCCTTAGAATTGATGGGGCCCCAGATTTCAGACCTTCACCGATCATGAAGATGCTGCCACTTATCTGTATAACCCTTTATCTGCCAACCAAGCCTGATATGTAAACTGTATCTGTTTTGGTTTTTTTTTTTTTGGTGTTTTTAATGACTTCTCCATGTTGCAGGCTGATGAGGCCTCCAGTCCGGTTAGTTCGAGCTCCGCCGTGGCCACCTCGGCCCCTCCCAAGACAGAATCTAACCGCGGGAACGGTCCTCTTCCAATGGGCGGGGGAGGTTTAATGGAAGAAATGAGCGCATTACTAGCAAGAAGGTGCGTTATTATAAAAGGGGTCAGCAGAGCGGGGGTCCGAGGACTGTGGATCTCTGGGACCGTGTCCAAAATACTTTATTGGGGGTGCAATTAATGGGGACTGGATGAAGTTATTCCTATACATTATTATGATGGGATATTGGTGTTTGTTTATGGCAATCCTGTAAATTTGATGTCCTGTACTAGCGGCCATGTTTTCTATGCAATAATATAGGCGACGGATTGCAGAAAAAGGACCGAATGTAGAACCAGATGCAAAAGAAGAGAAGATGGTGAGTGTGGAAGTGATTTGTGTATGCAGCTCCTGTGCAGAGCTCTGCGTCTCTATGGTAATAGACCACAAACACTCATCTGTTTAGTCTGATCCTGCCATTATTCTCCCTTTTATAGGATCATCTTCTTGCTGTCAAATTGAAGAGTAAAACATGACACCTTAGGTTGTGTTTTGGATCTTTTACCATGGAAACTCATAGCTCTGCATGGGAGCTGTTTACAATGTGTCTCCATGACAACAGACTACAAAAACAACCCTGTGTAGTCTGAGTCTGCGGTCAAGGGGGGTATATCTGTAGTTGGACTACACAGGGTTCATTTTCAGCCAATATCCATGGAGACACAGAGCTCAGGGCAGGGCCTGCATACAAAGATTATTATTATTATTATTATTATTATTATTATTATTCTTAATATTATTATGACTATTATTATTATGACTTATTATGACTATTATTGATATTGATAATATTATTACTATTATATTATAATATTATATTTTATTATAATTATAATATATTATTAATATAGATTATTATTATTATTATTATTATTTTTATTATAATTACTATTAATATTATTATTCATAATAATAATTATAATAAATAATAATATATTAATAATATAATTATAATAAAATATAATAGTAATAATATTATCAATTGTCATAATAATAATAGTCATACTAATATTAATAATAATTCTAATAAAAATAATAATAAAAATAATAATAATAATAATATTATTATTATTATGACTATTATTGATATTGATAATATTACTATTATATTATAATATTATATTTTATTATTATAATATATTAATATAGTTTATTATTATTATTATTATTATTATTATTATTAGTTTTGGGGTTTGTTGTTTTTAAGACTTATTTGCAAACTTTTTTTTTTTTTTAGAGGTGCATTTGAGCAAAAAAAAAAATTGGAAAATTTAAATCGACCTTAAATTGTTTATACATGTTTTAAAAAAAAAATTATAAAAAAAAATGGTTGCAAAATTAAATACACCTTAAAATTGATTATAATTTTTTTTTTTTTATGCGTCATGCAGTGTAAAGTATTTTGGCATTTCTTTTCCTCACAGGATGAGCCAGAGCCTGCATCTACAAAAGCGTCG
The DNA here is from genome assembly GCF_048569485.1 of Anomaloglossus baeobatrachus. Taxonomy (NCBI): domain Eukaryota; kingdom Metazoa; phylum Chordata; class Amphibia; order Anura; family Aromobatidae; genus Anomaloglossus; species Anomaloglossus baeobatrachus. The sequence continues at coordinate 27,647,437 of NC_134355.1, read as the reverse complement.
TCCACTGGCACACCAGGTATGAACCGTAGCCAAAAACAACCCCAAATCCCGTAACTGTGTTTGTTTGTGTTTTTTGTTTTTTTTTTTATTTTTTTTTTTATTTTTTAACCTCTTCTGCTACAGAGCCTGCAAGAAAGCCTTGGGAAAGAACAAACACGATAAATGGTAGCAAATCCCCCGTTATCTCCAGGTAAGGTGGGAAAACCGATTAGGCTAAGTGCACACATCAGTTTTTTGCCATCCAGCACAATCCGGCAAAAAAAGTGATGCGACGGATCCGGCTAAAAAACGGATCATTTGAATCAGTTTTTTCTATCCGTTTCGTCCGTTTTTTGACTGATCCGTTTTGACTTTTTCTGCACCATGACAAGTATGCACCATATAAGTATGATGCATTAAATTAGACCAGAGATGATATTATGATGCACTTGGTATGTCAATTCATGCACTCTACTTTCCCATGAACTGATCTCCACTTCCCTTTGCTCTGCTGTGTGTTCTAATACCTGGTATGGCAATTCATGCACTCTACTTTTGCACTATATCTGACCTGTTCTTTCTTTGCTTCAATATCTTCCTGACATCCTCTATGGAACGCTCGCTCTGTCTGCAACAAAATCTCCTATATTCATGATCTTTTCATCACTAATAAACTCTCCTTCCTCGCCATCACAGAAACCTGGCTCACCCCCTCTGACACTGCCTCTCCTGCTGCACTTTCTTATGGCGGTCTCCAACTCTCTCACACACCCCGCCCCAGCAAGAAGCATGGTGGAGGAGTTGGTTTGCTCCTGTCCGACCAATGTTCCTTTACACCAATTCCACTACCACCCTCTGTTACTCTTACCTCTTTTGAGGTGCACTCCGTACGCATCTACGCCCCCTCCAACCTTCAACTGGCTGTCATTTATCGCCCTCCAGGGCCAGCCACTGCCTTTTTTTTGACCATTTCACCACCTGGCTACTACACTTCCTTTCCACCGACATCCCCACCATCATCATGGGTGATTTCAACATCCCCATTGACACTTCCCACTCACCTGTCTCCAAACTTCTAACACTCGCTTCCTCCTTCAGCCTCACCCATTGGTCTTCTGCAGCTACTCACAAAGATGGCCACACGCTGGACCTCATCTTCACTCGCCTCTGTTCCCTATCTATCCTCTCTAACTCGCCTTTCCCCCTGTCTGACCACAACCTACTCACATTCTCTTCCCTCTCTTCTCCAAGTATGCAACCCCCCCTCCACAAACTTCCACACCCTCGCAGAAATATCAAACACATTGATTTACACGCCCTTTCTCAGTCCCTTCTCCCCCTCCAGACATTACATTTCTACATGATGTAGATTCCGCTGCAAATTTATACAACACTACAATCTCTGCAGCTCTTGAATCAGCTGCCCCCCTCACACACACCAAAACCCGCACAATCAACAGGCAACCCTGGCACACAAGGCAGACTAAAGAACTAAGGCGGGCTTCCAGAATTGCTGAGCGCAGATGGAAGAAGTCTCATTCCACTGAGCACTTCATTGCATATAAAGAGTCCCTTACCACTTTCAAGTCCACACTCACTGCTGCAAAACAAACCTACTTCTCATCCCTCATATCTTCTCTCTCTCACAACCCTAAACAGCTATTCAACACTTTCAATTCTCTCCTCCGTCCTCCGGCACCACCTCCCTCTCCTCTCCTCTCAGCTGAAGACTTTGCCTCTTTCTTCAAGCAGAAGATTGACAACATCAGAGCAAGCTTTGGCCCACAATCACCACAGCCCCTCATCATAGCTACTCATCCCTCTTCCTCCAAATCCAGCTTCTCCACCATGACAGAAAACAATCTCTCCACTCTACTCTCAAGATCACATCTAACCACCTGTGCCCTGGACCCGCTCCCATCGCACCTCATCCCCAACATCACTGCAGTCCTCATCCCAGCCCTAACCCATCTCTTCAACCTATCACTAACAACTGGTGTATTCCCTTCATGCTTTAAACATGCCTCTATTACACCCATCCTCAAAAAGCCCTCCCTTGACCCATCCTCTGTGTCAAACTATCGCCCCATATCCCTTCTCCCCTACGCCTCAAAACTACTGGAACAGCATGTCCATCTTGAATTGTCCTCATACCTCTCCTCCTGCTCCCTCTTTGACCGGCTTCAATCTGGCTTCCGACCTCAACACTCTACTGAAACTGCCCTAACCAAAGTCACCAATTATCTACTAACCGCCAAAGCCAAGCGACACTACTCTATCCTCCTCCTCCTGGACCTGTCCTCTGCCTTCGACACAGTAGACCATTGCCTCCTACTACAGATTCTCTCATCTCTGGGCATCACAGACGTGGCCCTATCTTGGATCTCCTCATACTTAACCGACCGAACTTTCAGCGTCTCCCATTCTCACACCACTTCCTCATCTCGCCCCCTTCTGTCGGTGTCCCCCAAGGCTCAGTTCTTGGACCCCTGCTGTTCTCCAACTACACCTTCGGCCTGGGACAGCTCATAGAGTCCCACGGCTTCCAGTATCATCTCTATGCCGATGACACACAGATCTACTTCTCTGGACCTGACATTACCTCTCTACTAACCAGAATTCCACAATGTCTGTCTGCTATTTCATCCTTCTTCTCTGCGCGATTCCTAAAGCTTAACATGGACGAAACAGAGCTCATTGTCTTTCCTCCTCCTCACTCATCTCCTCCAACAAGCCTTTCCATTAAACTTGATGGTTGCTCACTCTCCCCAGTCTCACAAGCTCGTTGCCTTGGAGTAACCCTCGACTCTGCTCTATCCTTCAAGCCACACATCCAAGCCCTCTTCACCTCATGCCGATTACAACTCAAAAACATCTCCCGGATCCGTGCTTTCCTTTAACCAAGATTCAGCAAAAACATTTGTACATGCCCTCATCATCTCCCGCCTCGACTACTGCAACCTCCTGCTCTCTGGCCTCCCTTCCAACACTCTTGCACCCCTCCAATCTATCCTAAACTCTGCGGCCCGCTTAATCCACCTCTCCTCTCGCTACTCCCCAGCCTTGCCACTCTGCCAATCCCTTCACTGGCTTCCCATCGCCCAACGACTCCAGTTCAAAACATTAACCATGACATACAAAGCCATACACAACCTGTCTCCTCCTTACATCTGTGACCTAGTCTCCCGGTACCTACCTGCACGCAACCTCAGATCCTCACAAGACCTCCTTCTCTGCTCCTCTCATCTCCTCTTCCCACAATCGCGTACAAGATTTCTCCCGTGCATCCCCCATACTCTGGAACGCTCTACCTCAGCACATCAGACTCTCCACTACCGTGGAAAGCTTCAAGAGGAACCTCAAGACCCACCTCTTCCAACAAGCCTACAACCTACAATAGCCCTCAGTCCAGTACACCACTGCGCAACCAGCTCTGTCCTCACCTATTGTACCATCACCCATTCCCTGTAGACTGTGAGCCCTCGCGGGCAGGGTCCTCTCTCCTCCTGTACCAGTCTGTTTTGTACTATTAAGGATTGTTGTACATATACCCTCTCTCACTTGTAAAGCGCCATGCAATAAATGGCGCTATAATAATAAATAATACTGAGCATGCGCAGTTCAAAAAAACGGATCCAGTGGCCGTAATCCGGGTTTTGTGGTATTACTCCGGATCCGGCATCCATAGGCTTTCATTATAAAACACGGATCCGGTGCAATAAGTTGTTGTTTGTTTTTTTTTTTTGTTTTTTTTTTGCCGGACACACAAACGTTCACCTCAACGTTCCATCCGGCCGCCGGCCATCAAATTTTGCCGGATCCGGCGAAAGCCGGATGGAATGCAAGGCCATCCGGCGCTAATAGAAGTCTATGGGGGGGGGGGGAAAGCATCCGGCGTCAACAGTCATGTTTGTCGGATTGCGCCTGATGGCCAAACACTGTGTGTACGCAGCCTTACCCAGTTATAATTGTTCATAACCAGCACCAATCAATGATCTAACAAGTGAGTTGGCGCTCCTTTACCCCCGTGTGGCGACATCCGGCGGATGTGTATGGCTGAGGTGCGCACTGCTTGTATGGAGCGGGTGCAGGAGCTGTTCCTGCTGTATACAGGGCAGGTGATGACTGCGCGATACAGGCGGCACTTGACAGCAGCTTGCAATAGCTTAGCCTCAAAAAAGATTATTTTTGGGGACTCACCGTAAAATCTTTCTCTGAGCTTTCATTGGGGGGACACAGCATGGTCCTGTGTCCCCCAATATGGCGAGAAGAGAAATACCAGCGTCATGAGTGATTTTGCAACATGGCGGATGACCGTTTTGTCACCAGCGTTTCCATCTTGTTGTGCCAGATCGCATTTTCCTGGTGTCCTGGAGTATACGGAAGGCCCCAGTGTCGGCCATGCTGGAACTGCTATATAGCGCTGACTGGCTGGGGTCCGTAGAGGATGATTACTTTGATAATTAGAGTATTGCTACGTATAATGTACAAGCAATGGCAGATTCTGGTCTCCCAGGGGAATTAAAGAACCCATTAATGAGTAAAAGAAAACAAAAACCCACCAAATGTGTTTTTAAATTAACCCCTTTTTCCCAAACCATGGTGAAGTGTAATGGGTGGTTGTTCCCCCCCCCCCCCCCCTCCCCATTTCACCCCAACATTTTGTTATCCCTATTTTTATGAATAAGGTAAATTAATGAATGGTTTTATTCGAAATTTACTTTTCCTACAAAAAAAATCAACCTCTCATACGAATGTGAGTGCAGAAAAGAAACGCGGGTACAAGGCTATGTGCACACAGTGTGTTTTTGTCGCGTTTTTTTTAGTGCAGTTTTACCAGCAAACTCTTATGAGAATCCTGACGTTTTGTGCACACATTGCTTTTCAGAAATAAATCCGAAGCATGTGACTTTTCACTGTTTTTGCAGATTTTTCCACCCGAGAATGCATAGAAAACACATGGAAAAATGCATGCAAAAACATGTTTCTGTTTTGTTTTGCAAAGAGATGCAGATTTGGTGCAGAAATTTCTGCACCAAATAGTCGACGTGCGTACACAGCCAAAAAGGAAGCTCAAAAAAAAAAATAATTAAAAATGGCAACAACTCCCATGCGCTAAAGGGGTGTGCGCCTCTCTGGCTTTTGTACATGGTTTCCCTGTCTTTAAGTATGCAGGTCTCATCTGTACCTCCAGAACGGGACCCTCTCGACAGCCGCTGGGAATGGAGGTGTGGCTGGTTGTACCTTTCACAGGCCTTTTTACATGAGCAGATGCCTTTTATTTTGCATTTTGTGGGCAGCACCCTCTTTACATTTAGAGACTCGTTGTTGACAAATAGAATCTGCGACCAGCGCGGGTCAGGTATTTCTAAAGATCTTTTATCTGTTGTTAATGAGCGCAGGGACTAGTCACAGGGGTCTTGCTTCCCCCGACTAGTCCGCCCTCTTAGCATGTTGGCACGCCCACAGGGATGTGCGAACATGCTGTTCAATGCCCAGTGTCATCAGCGCATACCTGTGTCTGTTGTCACCGCCTCCGGTGCCGGGTTTAGGGTCAGTGCGCATGATCATAAGACCATCTCTTCCGGTCATGCTCACTAGACCTCTCTGAAGCCGGGAAGCGTGTACCCGGCTTCATAGTGCGCTTGACCGGAAGTGCGATGACTTCTGATCATGCCTAAGCCCGCTGTCTGAGGCAATGAAAACCTACAGGTACATGTATCACCACCGCTCATGAATCTGGGCAATGGGCATTGGATAGCATGATAGCATTCTCCTATGCGCGTACTAACATGGTAAGAGGGCGGACTAGTCGGGGGGAAATAACGCCCTTGTGACTAGTCCCTTTCCTCATTAGCATATCATAAAGGATCTTTAGAAATACTTTTTCTATAGATCTCTTTATTAATGCTACTAGATACAGGGACAATTAGGCAGGGAATAGAAATATGCACCCAGAACGGATTGTGGTTTTGGGTGCATATTGCACCTGACCGGTTCCCTTTTAATATCTGTGCATGTAACATTTGGGGGCACACTGGGTGGCATTGTTACCCTACAGCCCGGGCATGTGGTTACATATTGTCAGCCGGTATATAGGGATTAGGTGTTTTTTGTTTTTCATGACTGTAATCAGGATGATTGTGAAATTTCTTTAATTGTTTGCACAGACCAAAGTCTACTCCATCGGGGCAGCCAAGTGCCAACGGGGTACAGTCAGAAGCCTTGGACTACGACAGACTGAAACAGGTAAAAAGCAAGCGACGCCTGCGTCCAGGACCGAGAAAAGTGGATTAGTGTCCTCGATACCACACTACTCTCTCTTAAGTGTTGTCTCGCATTGTGCACTTTCCAAACAGGAGCTGAGCAGCGCCGATAATTTTGCATTAGATGATACCGGTCAGGACATATGAATAGACACAACAGCAGGCGTATCTACTGATGCAAAGTTATCCCCTCCCGGTGACAAGATTTTGTAGGGTTATGTGGCGACATAGCAGAGCTTACTGGGTACCAGCAGATCCAGATCAACTCTGCCCTTGTGTCGCTCCCCTGGACTATTATCCCTGTAACTGGGGATCCTATACAAGCTCCAGTTACAGTGGGAAAAAAAATTAATAATAGTGGAAAGAAAAAAGAATTTGTCCCCAGATTTATTTTTTTTAGTGGAACTAATTATGCAAACTTGCTTTTATGCTTTGGAAAATTTATATGTATTATTAAACATATTCCTCTTCTAAGTACCCCAAAATATCACTCAAAAAATAGCCCTGTATAAAAAAAAAAGCTAGTTAGTGGCCGAATAGCAGATGGGCACAAATATAAAAAATGAATGAATAACCGTACAATTTAGCCGGTCAAAGCAAACATTTCACCTACTTTCATCCCACGTGTTTGGCCCGCTGCAGAGGTAAACGGTAGGGTTTGACATGTTATGTAGTGCATGGTGCTGCAGCGTCGGACAGGGATCTTCCCGGCCATGGGGACGTCACGCGGTCGCGTCATTTCCCTGTTCGATGCGGTTTCTTACGTCTTCTTTCTGCTTTTTGCCGTCTTTCAGGACATTTTAGAAGAGATGAGAAAAGAACTAGCAAAACTGAAAGAAGAGCTCATCGACGGTAAGTGCAGAAAATCCCACGATTGTTCCCATAAACGCTTTGATCTTATATCTGATAGTCCAGAAAGTCTGATACTCGGGCACTATCTACTGACAACAAGCAGAGATCTTATAATCATTTATCTGTGCATATTGAGAATTGTACAACTTTTGCAGAAAACAGATTTTTGCATTGACAGCAGCAAAGCGTATATACGTGAGCAGGCCTATTGTGTCGTAAGATTGCTGATCGTAGGGCGTCCTCACTGGGGGATCCTCATAGGGCACAAGACTTGGGGATCCCAAGTCCTCAATGTGCATGAAGCCGCAGGCAAATGTGTACTGGGACTGACTGAAATGAGCAGGTGCGCGGCCTGTAGTCATAAGGGGACTGCAAAGTTAATGAGCTGCAGTACCGTTTTATGCCACAAGGTGGCGCCTTGGTGCATCACGCCACTTTCAATCAGCTGATCGACGAAGAAACCGCACTGAAATAATATGGGAAAACTTATCATCGATAGATAAAATCCTGATAATTTGCAGCACTGCCAATTAAGTGTTTAACTACGTAAATGCCGCTGTCAATCTCTGACAGTCAAATTTTAAAGGGAGCGATCATTTCACGCAGCCGGTCCGACCGGTGCCCAGTCACAACCTGTATTTTGTAGGAGGTTTTCGTTCTATAGAAAGGCCTAAAACAAAAATTAATAATGAAGAAAAAAAACAAAAAAACTTAAGCTTGAATCCCTAAGTTTTATCAGTTGAATAATAAATTAATATATTTTTATGGATACGTAATAATGTAAATTTTTTTTTTTTTTTTTTTATAAACCATCTTTATTGAAAATGAATTGTTAAACATATATTCAGTGTGTAAAATCAGATTCAATTTCAGATATATCAAATGCAGCTTCGATTTATGCAAATTAGAAGTGTTTTCTTAACTAACCTAACAAATCTAGAACTCCCACAAACACTCCCCCCCCCCCCCCCCCCAAACATTCCCCAATTATAAAATTATTTAACATCTACGATAATTCATTAAAACTTTTTTTTTTTTGGGGTAGAGGCACCACCCCCCTCCCTCCCCCTGAAAAGAAAAAAAAAATTGCAATAAACAGTAATCAAAACTTGGTGTGTGCCAAAAATTGGCATTGATAAAAACAGCTTGCTGTAAAAAAAAAATTACAAAGTCTCCATCAATAGGGGAAAACAAAAAATAAAATTAGATTGTAGGATCTCCTAAGATGGTGACACAAACAAAAAAAAAAACCTCAGGAAATAAAATAAAAAAAAGAAGGATTTTTGTGTACTCACCGTAAAATCTCTTTCTCTGAGTCTTCATTGGGGGACACAGGACCATGGGTTATGCTGTTGTCACTAGGAGGCTGACACTAAGTAAACAGAAAAAGTTAGCTCCTCCCCAGCAGTATAACCCCTGAGCCGGAGGCGGGCTCAATCAGTTTAGTGCACAAGCAGTAGGAGGAGAATCAAACCATTCTGGATAATACAGATAAAAACTATGAATAGTAGTCGTGTGACCAGTGGCCTGGGGAAATAGCCACTGAGGTAACCGACAGGAAATATATATAACAAATAACACAAGCAGGGTGGGTGCTGTGTCCCCCAATGAAGACTCAGAGAAAGAGATTTTACGGTGAGTACACAAAAATCCTTCTTTCTCTATCGTTTCATTGGGGGACACAGGACCATGGGACGTCCAAAAGCAGTCCCTGGGTGGGAAGAAAAACCATCACCGGAGATAGGAAGGTAACCGCTTCCCCGTCGGGCTTGCGCCAGACTTACAAGCACCGACGTTGTTACAGGTGTGTCACTGCCACCCGCAAACCTTACTCCAAGGCTGGCCGTTGCCGAAGCTTGGGTGTGAGCCTGGTAGAAACTAGTAAAGGTATGCCGACTAGATCGGGTGGCGGCCCAGGGAACCTGGACGGTCGACATCTGTAGTCCAATCGCCCAAGGGGTATCCCTTGCTCGGTAGACCGCGGCGGAAGTCCGCCCTTCATGCGATAGTCTTCACACATGGAGTAATGGATCCATGTGAACAAATCAGGCCCCTGGCGCTGGCATGGGCCTATTGGGACCGGGTGGAAGGGTGGACTGGTTGTCGGTGTAACCGAAAAGGGTGTCCTGCAGACATGTAAGACTGAGGGCTCGTACCAGTTCTGGAACGAACTAGGCCCCTTCCCGGATGAGAGAGGAGACTAGAACCGAAAACTCAATACTAAACACCTCTTCTGGAAGGAAACAGCGAGCTGCCTTGGACAGAAACGAAGAGTTCTGGCCGGAGCCTCCCCCTGTCCTGCTGGAGGCGCTGGAAAACAAAAAGGGGAGAAGAACGACAAGAGGGCTGTCCGCCCTGATGCTGTCTGTAACAACGAGATGGCCACGAGGCGCCCACCTAACAAAAACAGGTGGAGCCGGGAAAAAGGGGGTACCTTGAACGAACCCCTCACTGGAAAAAGAATCCACGTTTTTGGTGAAACGATGAAACAGCCGAGCCAGATGGACGCTTCTCAGAGCGAAGGCTCTGATTGGATGACGGAAGTGAAAAGACTCCGAAAAAATCCGAAGCGAAACGGGCCAACAACTGGCCCATACAGGGACGCGCGAGAGGGTCGCGTTCGGATCTGACTGGAAGAATGCCAGCAAAAAAGAGGGAAGATGTGGTCCTCACCCACCGGGGGAGCTCTTTCCTAGTGGAAATAAATCCTGGAGGAAACTTGATTCCCGGCCCTCAACGTTGTCTGTAATCCTCTTGTCAACAGCATGACTGAGGCAGTACCCGGGATCCACTGGTGAGGCCGTCGAACTTGGGGCCTTTGAGTCCCGGTAGAGGAGAGGGGCCCCGACACAGATAACTTGGCGGTCGGGAAGGAGCCCCGGGGCCTCCGTGAGGAGTTGAGTAGGCTCTGCGAAGTATGGTCGCCTGGGTCACTCCAGAGGCATCGTTGCCTTGGTCCATCCTGAGAACCCTCGAGACCATGGGAAGCTGCGGGAAGATGCAGGAGAACCTGAACAGGCTACACGACCGGTCGAGGGAGTCGCACCTAGACCAGAGCAGGTGGTACACTCGAAGCACTATTGACCTGAAAGTTGGAACGGGAGAACAATAAGTCCACGACTGGAGGTCTTCCCTCGCCCGTGAACTGACTGGTGACTTCCCTGTTGAGGAGCACTTTTCCTAAGGGAGGTCTTTCCTACCGAAAAAATCGGCCGTCCAAAACGTCCATGCCAGGGATGGACTGACCGAGATAGCGAGTTAATGGACCCGTCCCAGGGCAAAATCTTCTTGGCCTCTTCCTTTGCCATGACACTCTCTGGGTCTACCTGGTGGATGATGCATGTCACCGCTGTGGCATGGTCCGACTGGAAACTGACTGGGCAAGGCCCGACCCAGAGAAGAATTGTAGCCGTGCTAACCGGATGGCTCTGGCTTCCGGAATGTTGAAGGGGAAACAACGCTCTAGGGCTGACCCTCGGGACCGTGCCGAGGAAAAAGTGGGGGTAGCATACCCCAGCACGGGAGACTGGTGACGGTTGAGAATATCCTCCAGCGGAGGGAAGGGAAGCTTCTCAAGGGACGATTTCGAAGACTGGTCCGCTATGAGAAAATTGGCGGATCAACCATGAAGACGGAACCCTCTTTGTCTTTAATCTTCAGTGTGGTCCACTGGAGAGAAGGGGTGAAATCTGGTACGTGCACCGTCGCTATCACCTGCACAAACCGCCGAGGGCTCGCATAGCCAGAACGGGAGCGGGTGGCATGGGTACGCGGAACTCTGTGCCAGGAAGGAAACTATTCCTGCGTGAGGAGTACTTCCTCCTGAACGGGCTCGAAAAAACCGTGCCTAAGGGATGATGGACCGAGCCGGGGTCTGGGAGGACTCGTTCCGGTATCTCAGCTACTCTAGTAGCGGAAAGTGAATATGACGGTCTAACCTCAAGCAAGGAACCTTGAAGGGAGAACCCTGGACCTCCCGGCCGTACTTGGGCGTAGAGAACCTAGCAGCCCTGTAGAGTAGGGTGCGCAGGGACAGAGATCCCTGTCAGCGCTCTTATAAAAAACTGGAACGGTCCACTGCCACGCAAGGCGGAGGGGCTGTTGGAGGAATAGAGGCTTCCTGACGAGAGCGGCGCGAACGGCTGGAACCTAGTGTGAGGGGACGATCCTGATGCCTTTGGAGCGATGCCGGGAAAGGGATGAACCCTTCCCTTACGTAGTCTAGGGGAGAGAAGTACTCTACCCTGACGTAGCCAAGGGGGGCCACTGAACTCGCCTATCTTCAGAGGGGCGTTCCCTAAGGACCGAAGGGAAGTCAGCGGCCTCCTAGATGCCGAATCTGCGTACCTGATCCCGAGTCAGAGGCCTCGACGGGTGGACACACTGATGGTAGAGGCTCAGGCCGAGCGGCAGGCAGGCCCCAGGTATGTGAAGAGAGGGTACTCACTGAAGATGATAACCAGTCCTGGGACAGCCTAGGTGGAACTTGGTCCGCTGCGTATGGAGTTCGCTGATTCTCCGAGGGACGCCACGTTCGGGACGAGAAACCCGGAGGAACACAGGCGGGTCGACTACAGGGTGGGGTGCCCCTTCCATTTGGAGCCCCCTTTCTAGAAGGGGTAATGACAATAAAAGGACTTACCACCGGTAAAAATCGAGGCCTGGGATTATCCGTGATAACGCAGTCACACGGCGAACTGTATTCCAATGAAACCGCAGGGGCCTGCCCTCTTCGTCTCTGCAAGGTAACTGCCCCCTCTCTCCAGAGCCCTACGGCGGAATGATAATGACCAAAATACACGACTTACCGCTGGTAAACGCCGTGTCTGGTAGATGTCTGTGGTCAACGACTCCAGTGCAGCATGGTCATACTCTCCGAAAACCCCTTTGGAGAAGGGAATAATGACAATGACATGGCTTACCGCTGGTAAACGTCGTGTCTGGTGGATGTCTGTGAACACGCGGTAACTCGGCGAACTCTGGATGTCCCCCGAGCACATCAAGGGTCTGCTCCAAACGCCCTAAAGGAGACCTGGGTGCACAGAGAGAAGAGGGGCTGTCCGTAGCCTTACGGCCTGACTCACCGTTTCGAGCATGCTATTCGTCCTGCGCCAAAACATCCAGGTCCTGCTCGGAGTCCAGCGGAGGTGGAAAGCCTGGGCCATCACCCGGGAGGTCGGAAGACTACCGGAGGAGGGGCAGTCTGGACCTTGGGAATAAGGTGGAAAAACTGGGGGGCCACGAAAGGCGAGACCTGGCGGGTCCGCTTCTAGCCTAGGCAAAAAAGTCCCTGGTACGGAACTCGTCTCCCCGAGGGAATGGCGCCGTTTTGTGGATGGTATGACCAAGCGTCGGCGGGGGACGCGGCGCATGTGTACGAACCCGAGGGACGTCAGCGAGGGAATATCTGGCCTGAGACAGGGTATTAACCAGCCGACAGGGGCGAGATACAGGGGCGTGCGGAGCCAGTGACTGCGGTAGCTGTCAACCCCAATCTGCCATTATGTGCGGAAAATTACCATTAAGGAAAACGCAAACTTGAGGTACTGGCCCCAAATAACAAAAAACTCTGCTCTGAGAGCTCTATAGACTAACCCTATGGGATGTGTCTGATGCAAGCCCGAAAAAGGTACCTGAAGGGGTTAAAAAAATATAATGTACAAAACGCCAGCCCTGAGTAAAAAACCCCACTGTATTTAATAAACATGGAAGACTTGGGTCTATTTTCCCCTGATATACGGGCTGCTGCAGCGTCAGCAAACCGCATACCAGGAGTTTGACATAATCCCCTTTTTTTTTTTTTTTTTTTTTTCTTTGAACGCTGGGGAGGCTGGAGGCGGGCCCAGGAGAGCGGGAAAAAGCATCCACCGCCCCCACTGTGATGCCTGGGGCTGAGTGGAGGGCGGAGACGGAGCGGCCGGCGACCAATAGCGATGCGGCGGGGGGCGGGCCTGTGACGCCGGAGACAGGGCCGAAGCCGGGGCCTAAATTTTGAGGCAGCCGGCGCGTGTGATCTAGAGACCGCGGTTCTACCCGCGGGAGCGGCGGCGCGGCAGCTGGAACCGGCCGAGCACTGCGGGTGTAGAGAGGACTCCAGGGCCAGATGGGGACGTGGCTGGTGGCGCCCGGTGAGTAGGCCCGGATTGGGGCCTAAATTTTGCAACAGCCGGCGCAGGGAAAAGTAGCGACCGACGGTCCTACCTGCGGGAGCGGCAGCGCGCAGGAATGTCCGGGCACCGGCCGAGGTGCTCGGTGACTGTGAGTAGGCCCGGACCGGGGCCTATATCTTGAAGCCGCCCGGGAGAAGGTAGGGGGAGTGTCCTACCTGGTCGGCGGCGCCGCATCTGGCAGTGTGCAGGCGTGGAGCTCTGCACTTGTGTCTGCGTGCTCCGCACACCGGAGGGCTGGCTGCGGGCCGCAGAAGAAGAATGAGGCAGGCAGGCAGGCAGGGAGGTGGACGCCGGTGGGGGCAGGGAGCCCCCTGTAGTGAAGCAGCGCTGCGGGCCCGATCATCATCCAGACGCGCTGCGAGGTCCAGTCCCTGCTGTATGCCCCTTGCACCCTTTGGGGTGATACCGCAGGGTGAATAGGGGGTGCCCCGGAAGGAATAGCCCCACATGCCAACCCGGGAGTGGTACCGTGGAATTGGACGGGGGAGAGGGCCCGACGAGTCAAGCTTCTGCGACCCAGGGGAGTGGTACCCACACGGGCTGCGAGAGCTGAGTAGAGAGAACGATACCTGCAGAAAAAAAGAATTCCAACAGATGAGAGCGACGAGAGAAAAAATGAAAAAAATATACGCAAAAAATCAAGTGGCTGAAGGGGGCCCAGTCGGCCCACATCAGCCTCCTACGACACTAAGCAAAAAACTGGTTGAGCCCGCCTCCGGCTCAGGGGTTATACTGCTGGGGAGGAGCTAACTTTTTCTGTTTACTTAGTGTCAGCCTCCTAGTGACAACAGCATAACCCATGGTCCTGTGTCCCCCAATGAAACGATAGAGAAAAAAAAGTTTCATACCTGTGTAATTGTAATGGCCTGAAGAATCACGTTGACGGTTCTTTTTTTTTTTTCTTTTTAACTCTAGACATTCTTTATATATATATATATATATATATATATATATATATAATATATATATATATAATATATATAGTATTATTGTACACTATCTTGCCTAACTTTTTACTTTTTTTTTTTTCTCCTTGTCCTATTTTAGCTATCCGGCAAGAGCTCGGAAAATCAAATAGTACATAGACACACCCGGCAGGAGGCGGTTCCGAGCCCTCGTTAGAAAGGACTTCTCCTTTTTTTCTAAGCTGTTTTCAAGGAAATCTGAGAATCCTGCAATCCTGGGAAGCGCAAATAAGACCTTTTATCGGAAACTTGAGTTTGGATGTATACCGAATCTCTCCTGGTTTTCTGCCTTTTACATTGTTCCCTCCCTTCTTTGCACCTCAAGAGCGATGGTCTTAAGAAAAAGAAACACTGAACAATAATTATGCAGAAATTCCGATTTTTCTGATTATTTTTAATATATAGATTTTTTTTCCCCCCTATCCTATGAGCTTGCAGCGCGATTACGAGAATCCAACTCCATTAAAAAAAACAAAACCACTCATCGCCTAAAGTAACGTGATCCAGAAGAGAGAAAAGTGTCGGCGCTGGCAGGTCATCCGGTCAAGTCGGCGCTAGCACATCATCCAGTCAAGTTGGCGCTGGCACCTCATCTGGTCAAGTAGGCGCTGGCTGGTCACCCGGTCACGTTGGCGCCGGTCGGGTCACCCGTTCAAGTCTGGGCCGGTCGGGTCACCCGTTCAAGTCTGCGCCGGTCGGGTCACCCGTTCAAGGCTGGGCCTGTCGGGTCACCCGGTCAAGGCTGGGCCTGTCGGGTCACCCGGTCAAGTGTAACTCAGGTTCGTCTTCCTACGATGTTTAATCATTTCTGATTTTACGGCGCCCGTCGTAGAACGTCGCCGTATACTGGGTATCGCCGTCAATTTTTGTTTTTTTCCGGAGGAGTCTGGTTTTTAGGAATAAATTGGTGTCAAGAGATGGGAGTTTTGCACATGGAGAAAGGTTTCATTTTTTCACATTTGTTTGGATACTTTGGCAGAGGACATCTCTTTATTTTAGGAGTTTCGTCATAGAGAAGACTTGCAAGTCCCGAGGATTAAAAAAAAAAAAATAAAAAATGCTTCTACCAAAACAGAAAAAGTTGAAAAAATCTATTCAGAGATTTACTTGCATGGGAAGAGAAAAAAATAAAAATTGGGGTCCCGTGCATGTCACGATAGGAAAAGCGTTTGGGTTCGCTTAGCCATTTTCTCATAAACCGCCTTCTCCGCTGCGATGACCCGGCTTTAGGTTTTTGGGGTTATTTTTTGCGCTTTCAATCATGACGTTGATGACCGAGTGGATTGTACTGAGGGTTTTGAGAGGAAGATTCGCCTGGAGTTTGAGTTTTGGATGTTAAAAAGGATGTTAAATTTGCGAAGGACATTGGTAAAAGTTATGGATGGAATTGTGCCATATTGACATAGACTCGAAAGAAACTGAAAACTCAAAACCCGACCCCTAGAAATTGCTGGACGCCAAAGCAAGACACCCCTACGAACACTGAACACGTGGACCTTTTCAACGCTCTTCTGATACTTGCGAAAAACTCATTGCCCCCCCCCCCAAAAAAAATGATGCAACCAGTATGTGCAAGCAGCCATTTTTATCCCCTCTGCCCCCCCCCCCCCAATCCCTCTAAAAATGATAAACTGTTCTGCATGGTACGAAGTCATGAAGTTGTGGACTAGTTGGGACAGTCTTGTCCGGGACCGGCTCACGTGAGGGATTTGTCATCTTCTACTATCTGTTTTTATTTCTGTCCGCCAATGTATGTGAATCCCGCTCATCATGTCTGCCAACGACGAGCAGTCCAAAGTTATATGACGACCCATGAAAGGTGGGGGGGGAGACGGGGTCCCCCCACAATTTTTGTTTTTTTTTAATGAAACCGGTTTTATGCACTATGCGTTTTCGTGCCTTGGTCTAAAAACGAAATCTGAATCTTCAGTTCTAGAGTAATCAATTGTCTCCATCCTGCATTTACATCCCGTGTGGCATATCAAACTTTTTTTTTTTTTGCTTCCCCCTGTTGCCTTCTACCCCCCCCCCCCCCCAAAAAAAAACACTCCAACCCCACCCCAATGTTTGAACACTAACAATACCCACCGCTTATTGATTCGTTGGATCATTAGAGATTTCAGTGATTCAAAAAACTTATTTTTTTAAAAACATTTCCAAAATGTATTCTTTAAAAAGTGTCCAGATTTTGCTCCTATTGTATTCCCACTACTCTCCTGAGTATTTTGATGTTTTTCTGCTTAAGATCCGACTTACGGTTCCAGAGATATGGGCCTTTTTATTCAGCGCATCCAATATGCAAATTTTTATGATCTTTGCCAAGAGGGCGATGCTTCCAGCCTAAAGACACACCCCTTTGGAAAAGACCTTAAAACTTGCTGTATCTGTGGATCCGTATGTCGGATTTTTAAAAAATCAACAACACTAAACTCAGTGGAACACAGGGAATAAAAAGGAAGGCGAAATTTGGCCACTTTTGACAGGTCCTCGAAGTCCAAGATAATCATTTCCTGTTTTGTTGAGTATCTTTAAAAGTTTTAGCTCCTTGGGAGTTTTCTTTAGCAACACTGTGACCTAAGCTGTGATTAGAATGATACCCAAGGGGAATATGAGGTAAAAAGTGATCAAATTGCAACGAAACTGAATGTATAAAATCTGTGTGCTGGTGCTGAAATCTCTACAATCACCCCCGGTCATGTTACATGTGTCTCATTTGAAGCAGGAGTCAGAATCCTTTTTACGAATGTTACCTGCCCGTGCTTCTTGTTTTTACCACATTTAGAGAATTTTTTTTTTTTCCTTCTGTTATGTCATCTCTATTTTTTACCATTTTTTTTTTTTTCTTTTTAATTTACTACATGCTAATTTTTTTTTTTTTTAATTTTGTTTGAGCAAATTTAAATAAAATTGCAATATTAAGTGTTGCTACCTTTTTGGTCTGATGAAGGCTTCTAATCTGTGGACTGCTGGGAAAAAGTTTTCTGACAGGTTATCTTGAATGTGACTTTAAAAAAAACAAAAAAAAAAAAGAAAAAAAACAAAAATACTATATATAGAAAAAAAAATACTGAATGCCCTATAAATAAGTTTATGGTATCTCTTCTGGGAGGTTTACATACGCTATCATTATTTTTCTAATTTTGAAGATACATTTTACCAGTATTGAATACGCTCCAATAATGTAAGACTATGTAATATGTATAAATGAAGACTGTATATAATCACAGTTGTGCGTGTTTGTCTTAAAGCACTGGAATTTAACAAAAAAAGGGTGTATATAGGCACGGGAGAGGGACTCAAAGCACCAATATCCCCCCGCCCCAAAAAGGAAAAAAAAAAAAAAAAGTTTCTCCACACTGGAGGGACAATTATTTTTAATTAAATGGGATGTATGTTTGGTTAAAAATCAAATCAACAATATTGTACTTTTTACCTTTCATAAAAAGGGTCGGGCTGGCTGCGTCTCTCCCGCTCGGGGGGGTCGGGCTGGCTGCGTCTCTCCCGCTCGGGGGGGTCGGGCTGGCCGCGTCTCTCCCGCTCGGGGGGGTCGGGCTGGCCGCGTCTCTCCCGCTCGGGGGGGGTCGGGCTGGCCGCGTCTCTCCCGCTCGGGGGAAGTCGGGCTGGCGGCGGCCCTCCCGCTCGGGGGGGTCGGGCAGGCGGCGGCCCTCCCGCTCGGGGGGGTCGGGCAGGCGGCGGCCCTCCCGCTCGGGGGGGTCGGGCAGGCGGCGGCCCTCCCGCTCGGGGGGGTCGGGCAGGCGGCGGCCCTCCCGCTCGGGGGGGTCGGGCAGGCGGCGGCCCTCCCGCTCGGGGGGGTCGGGCAGGCGGCGGCCCTCCCCCTCGGGGGGGTCGGGCAGGCGGCGGCCCTCCCCCTCGGGGGGGTCGGGCAGGCGGCGGCCCTCCCCCTCGGGGGGGTCGGGCAGGCGGCGGCCCTCCCCCTCGGGGGGGTCGGGCAGGCGGCGGCCCTCCCCCTCGGGGGGGTCGGGCAGGCGGCGGCCCTCCCCCTCGGGGGGGTCGGGCTGGCCGCGTCTCTCCCGCTCGGGGGGGTCGGGCTGGCCGCGTCTCTCCCGCTCGGGGGGGTCGGGCTGGCGGCGTCTCTCCCGCTCGGGGGGGTCGGGCTGGCCGCGTCTCTCCCGCTCGGGGGGGTCGGGCTGGCCGCGTCTCTCCCGGCCTGAACTCCTCTCAGCTGATTACAGAAGAAGGAAGATAGAATTTTAAATGCTCCAGTCAAAAACAAGCTCTGACAGGTTCTCAGTTAACTCAGTCAGCAATGGACAATGTATTACAGTGGTTATAGAAGGTAAAACTGTGTAATGAAACCCAACTGGAAAAAAAAATAAACTTTGAAGCCAAAAATACATGTTTTAAGTGGAAAAAGGATTCTGAGGGTTTAAGTTCAAAGAATGGTGCGGATTTGGCCAATATAGTCCCCATTAATAAAAGGTGTAAACAGATTGTTGTACTTTTTGCAGGTGCCACTAGGGGAAGCTGATGAGCTAACTAGATTTCAATGCCAGCTGTGTATACAGTGAGCGCCCTCTAGTGGTGGTTGTAGGCAACTTGAGTTTTAGCATTTAACACTATAGCTGTACGAAGGGAGCAATGAATGGGGTTATTCTAGCAGATACGTTTCTCACATATACTGGAGGGGATATATTATCCCTGTGGACCGACAGTTTGGATCCCCACCAGTCGTGAGAGGGTGGAGGAGTTGCCAAAATCCCCAATGTGCATAGTGATAGTGTGCCTGTGAGACTGCTGGGGAAGGCAAAATGTGCACTAACACCCCATTCACACGGGGGGCTCTTTAGGACCGCTTTAGGATCAGTCTTCAGGAGCACACTACTCCCTTGCCTCCAGACCTGCCGGGGGAGAGTGCTTCCTGATTGATTTGACAGGTGCTTATTGACCCTGAACTGGGCGCTTTCCGGAGGAAGCTGGCCGGATCCAACGACTTGGCCAGCCTTAGGAGCTGCAGTTACAAGCTGCATTGGATAGAGATTGTAAGTGCTGCCTAGGAGATCAAGCACCACTGAGTGTCTGCAGAGGTGGTCGGTAACCTAGGCAACTATAGAATTAAGAAATTCCACCTTTCTTGAACGGAGAGGATTGTTAATAACAAGTAAATTGCACAGTGGCTTCCTTTTACAAGCACTTTGCAGTTTGTACCCATTTATGATGATGAGATATCAGTAATCTGCCTTGTGCAATCCTCACTACATGTAACCAGTGCGATGTCGGCCGCGGTCACCAGGAGGCGCTCATCCAAAGGAAATCTGCCTGAGAGCCGGGCCAAGTAATGGCTGAGAAATAGGAAATGGGGATTTTCATGTAAGAAGCTCTTGCCCCTCTGATGTGCTAGTGATGGAGGTCCGAGTCCTGACACCCTCAGTGAGCAAATGCGCTCATCAGTGCATGGGCTCGATAAAAAAGGAATGGACAAGCTAGTGCATAACCGGAGGACCCCTGCCTGGATCCCCCACCCATACATATCACTTAAGAGGGGCAACGATATATCGAAAATTCATAGGTGGTGCACTTGTGAAAGGTTTTGCATAAATCCCTAGGACATGTGACTTTAAAACTTAAAAGGAAGTCTGTCGACCCAAAATGACTTTTCAAACCAAGCACAGGCGCTCGGTGCAGCCAAACAGTTCAGTGCAGCTTCCGACCTACTTGTTTTCCATCTGTCTCTGACAGCTTTGGTTTTACAGAACCCAAAAGGGGCAATCAAAGAGGAAAATGCAAAAGATGTAAATGAGAAGCTGCACCGAATTGCTCGGCCCCCGCCAAGGGTGCACCTGAGCGCAGCTCTTAGACCACGCCAATGTTGCCCCTGAGCCGGAACTGCTCGGACCCGCCAAGGGTGCACGCGAGCGCAGCTACCCGGACCCGCCAAGGGTGCACGCGAGCGCAGCTACCCGGACCCGCCAAGGGTGCACGCGAGCGCAGCTACCCGGACCCGCCAAGGGTGCACGCGAGCGCAGCTACCCGGACCCGCCAAGGGTGCTCGCGAGCGCAGCTACCCGGACCCGCCAAGGGTGCACGCGAGCGCAGCTACCCGGACCCGCCAAGGGTGCACGCGAGCGCAGCTACCCGGACCCGCCAAGGGTGCACGCGAGCGCAGCTACCCGGACCCGCCAAGGGTGCACGCGAGCGCAGCTACCCGGACCCGCCAAGGGTGCACGCGAGCGCAGCTACCCGGACCCGCCAAGGGTGCACGCGAGCGCAGCTACCCGGACCCGCCAAGGGTGCACGCGAGCGCAGCTACCCGGACCCGCCAAGGGTGCACGCGAGCGCAGCTACCCGGACCCGCCAAGGGTGCACGCGAGCGCAGCTACCCGGACCCGCCAAGGGTGCACGCGAGCGCAGCTACCCGGACATGCATGCCAAGGGTGCTCCCGAGCCGGAACTTGCCGGCCCTGTCGAGAGTGCACCTGAGCACAGCTGTCCAGCCCCCCCGCCGAGAGTGCGCCCGAGCGCAGTTGTCCAGCCCCTCCGCCGAGAGTGCGCCCGAGCGCAGTTGTCCAGCCCCTCCGCCGAGAGTGTGCCCGAGCGCAGTTGTCCAGCCCCTCCGCCGAGAGTGCGCCCGAGCGCAGCTGTCCAGCCCCTCCGCCAAGAGTGTGCCCGAGCGCAGCTGTCCAGCCCCTCCGCCAAGAGTGTGCCCGAGCGCAGCTGTCCAGCCCCTCCGCCAAGAGTGCACCCAAGCGCAGCTGTCCAGCCCCTCCGCCAAGAGTGCACCCAAGCGCAGCTGTCCAGCCCCGCCGAGAGTGCGCCCGTGCGCAGCTGTCCAGCCCCGCCGAGAGTGCGCCCGTGCGCAGCTGTCCAGCCCCGCCGAGAGTGCGCCCGTGCGCAGCTGTCCAGCCCTGCCGAGAGTGCACCCGAGCTCCTGTGCTTGATTTTTTTTTTTTTTTTTTGCTGACACTCCCTATACATTATTGGGTAGTGATCGTTTTCTCACTGAAGGATTTTTGTAAATGTCCATAACCCCCCCTCCTCCCCTCAAACCCCCCCCAAAAGCATCCATCCAGGTAAATAAGCTTAATGCATCGGAGTGGGATGGGGTGCAGATTTTCTATTCTGCATCCTGAAGGAGGAGAGCCAAAGTCAGACGTCGTCCTTATTTGCTCGGAGTGCTCAGTTCACACCAGGAGGAGCCCCCCCACATCCCCCAATGAAGAAAAATGAGCATCACAACAACAGAAATGGAGCCAACAGCACAGGTGAGCCTCCCATATTCTGTTGTTTGGGGGGGGGGGGGGATGGGTACGGCTCACATTATCTTGGTGTTCTGTGTCCTGCACTGTCCTATAACACCCTGCACTAACACATTGGGGCTGATTTTACTTTTGTAATTGGTGGAGACTCCTTCTGGTGACCCCTGGTATTAGACCTATGTGTTTAAAGCCTGCCGCTCACTATAGGAGTGGCTTAGCTGAACATGGGTATGGCCCAAAATGCAGCGGTGTACCAGAGTGTGCTACAAATTAAGTGAATAAAGAATTAGCAAAAAGTTACATTTCCTACATCCTTTAACACTTCTGTATCATCCAGCATGAGCCGCTCAGATGAATATTGATCCTGTGTATAGTGTCCACCCATATCCTGTCCACCGCCATTAACTTGAGAACGGCGGCAGCTATAGGCATAGAAGTGGTGTCTAGGTATAGTAAAGTAGCCATGCGCTATGCAATGAAACCACCTATAGCGCCACCTGGTGGAAAACAACGGAGTTAGCATTTTTATCTTGAAAATGGAACGAGATAGAGGAAAAAAGTGAATTACAAAGTTGTAGGGCATCATCAACTCAATACGAATCGACACCTTGCATGCAGAAATGCTATGATTAGAACGTGTAAAACTCTCAAGGCTGCGGACGTGAAGCGATACCTCATGGAGACCTTGCTACAAGTCATTGGGTATGGTGGCTGTGGGGAGTGGCCTCCGCTCACCTGACCTGACCCCATTGGACTTCTTTCTGTGAGGTCACATCAAACAGCCGGTGTATGCGACCCCTCCACCAACATTACAGGACCTACGACCACGTATCACAGATGCTTGTGCAAACGTGTCCCCTACCATATTGCACAACGTGCAGCCAGATACAGTATGCTGTGCAGAGGCCAGATGTGCATTGCAGCTGACGGGGGCCACTTTGAGCATGAAAGTTAAATGAGCGCCATATGCGTGACCAGCATTCAATGTTTTGGGGGGGTCATGGGTTTCATATCATAGCATTTCTGTATGCAAGGTGTCGAATCATATTGAATTGATGATGCCCTACAACTTTGTAATTCACACTTTTCCTCTATCTCGTTCCATTTTCGAGATAAAAATGCTAACTCCGTTGTTTTCCACCAGGTGGCGCTATAGGTGGTTTCATTGCGTAGCGCATGAATACTTTACTATACCTAGACACCATTTCTATGCCTATAGCTGCCGCCGTTCTCAAGTTAATGGGGGTGGACACACTGTATATGACTGAATAATTCCATCAGTTTTGCTCAGTGTTTCTTTGGAAGCTCTTAAAGGGATCCTCCAGGGTTGCTCACTTTCCTCTCGTCGGCCGCAGTGATTCCTGCCTGGATACGTGCACAATCCTCTGAGCAAAACGTGTAGGCACCGATGACCTGTCGGTTAAGATAGAAACTCCCTTTAAGGTTCAATCACTAGTGTGGGGGTCTGCATCGTTCAGCACTCCAGATATGGTAAAACTACAACTACCAGCATTCCTTGTCAACAAGTCCAAGCTGTCAGGAAACGGTCTGAGTTGTAGCGTTAAGTAAAGCAAGTCATCCGTGGCACATCGCGCTGTTTTTTATGGTGCCTTTCTTTTGCCTAATTAAGGAACATTCTGGACCCGTTCCTGTCCCATTAGGGAGGGATCATTTCCTTGTATTCGCCTTACAGGATGCAGCATTGGTGTACAGATCTCGCACGTTGTCCCTTCCAGCATTGTGCAATATATTCGGTAACGATTTAGAAAACTGTCACTGCCAGGAGGAGTTGTCATAGGCACCTAATGTAAATCAATTGTGAGCCGCTTAGATTTGCACATTTGTGATAAACTGATGTCTGACGTCCCTCAACTCATATATGCTGGCTCGTAGCACTTGAGTCAAAAACTTTGTACCATATACAGTGTGTACAGAAATTATTCAGACCCCTTGAAATTTTGCACTCTTTGGTAATTGCTAAAAAAAAAAGTTCATTTTTTTCTCATTAATGTACCCTCTGCGCCCCATCCTGACAGAAAAAATAACAGGTGTAGACATTTTTGCAAATGTATTATGCAAGAAAAACTGAAATATCCCATGGTCATAAGTATTCAGCCCCTTTGCTCAGTATTGAGTAGAGGCACCCTCCCTTTTGAGCTAGTACAGCCATGAGTCTTCTTGGGATCCTGCATTTGGGGATCCTCGGCCATTCTTCCTTGCAGATTCCTCTCCAGTTCCGGCAGGTTGGATGGTGAACGTTGGTGGACGCCATTTTCAGGTCTCTCCAGAGATGCTCAATTGGGTTTAGGTCAGGGCTCTGGCTGGGCCGGTCAAGAATGGTCACAGAGTTGTTCTGAAGCAACTCCTTTGTTATTTTAGCTGTGTGCTTAGGGTCATTGTCTTGTTGGAAGGTGAACCTTCGGCCAAGTCTGAGGTCCAGAGCGCTCTGGAAGAGGTTTTCTTCCAGGATATCTCTGCACTTGGCCGCATTCATCTTTACTTCAGTTGCAGCCAGTCGTCCTGTCTCTTCCCCTATAGAATGATGTTGCCACCACCATGTTTCACTGTGGGGATTGTATTGGGCAGGTGATGAGCAGTGCCTGGTTTTCTCCACACATACCGCTTAGAATTATAACCACACCGTTTTAACTTCATCTCATCAGACCAGAGAATCTTATTTCTCATAGTCTGGGAATCCTTCATGTGTTTTTTTTTTGCAAACTCTATGCGGCTTTCATATGTCTTGCACAGAGGAGAGGCTTCCGTCGGCCACTCTGCTATAAAGGCCCGACTGGTGGAGGCTGCAGTGATAGGTGACTTTGTGGAACTTTCTCCCATCTCCCTACTGCATCTCTGGAGCTCAGCCACAGTGATCTTGGGGTTCTTCTTTACCTCTCACCAAGGCTCGTCTCCCACGATTGCTCAGTTTGGCTGGACGACCAGGTCTAGGAAGGGTTCTGGTGGTCCCAAACTTCTTCCGTTTAAGGATTATGAAGGTCACTGTGCTCTTAGTTTCTTCAGTACTCAAGGTTTCTATTTTGTAACCTTGGCCAGATCTGTGCCTTGCCACAATTCTGTCTCTGAGCTCCTTGGGCTGTCCCTTTGACCTCATGACTCTCATTTGGTGTGACATGCAGTGTGAGCTGTGAGGTCTTATATAGACAGGTGTGCGCCTTTCCAAATCAAGTCCCATCAGTTTAATTACACACAGCTGTACTCCAATGAAGGAGTAGAACCATCTCAAGGAGGTTCACAAGGAAATGGACAGCATGGGACTTAAACGAGTGAGCAAAGGGTGTGAATACTTATGTGATATTTCAGTTTGTCTTGTTTAATAAATATGCAAAAATTTCTAATTTCTTTTTTTTCTCACAAGATGGGGCGCAGAGTGTACATTGAGAAAAAAAAATGAACTTTTTTGAATTTACCAAATGGCTGCAATGAAACAAAGTGAAAAGTTTAAAGCGGTCTGAATACTTTCCGTTCCCTCTGAACACTGTATGTAAAGCGCAGATTGACTGCAGGCGAAATATCTGGAATACCTTCCGTGTGTGGAGGGATAAATAAAAATCTCTTAAGTTCCTGCAGATGGTGCGTTCTCGGGAAGGGAAGATGTACCGGTTCTCTGAAACAACAAGTGCAGAGGCCAGGAAAGAGCCAAAGCGCCAAAATAGACACTGGATGTTCAAAAGGACCCTCTGTGTTTCTATCACTTCTGAATGTATACTGGGCCAGTCAGCGTGTGCACTGGGGAAGGTAAGGATCTGTGCGCTGGACCTGTCCGCAGGCTGCGAGTGCCAGACGGGTCTTTCCTACTTCTCTATAGCTGTAATATGTCAATATACTATAAAAGAAAAGTGTGTATTAGATCACAGTATTCTGAAAAGAGGAAAGGAAAATGTTTGATGGAGACCGGCCCATAGGTGACTTTTTATTTATAGCCGGTAATTGCTGGAGCTTCCTGTCCCCCCGGCGCTGGTTCCTATAAAACTGCTAATGAGAAATAATTTTAAAAATACCCTATTTTCCGGTTTGTAAGACAACCCCCCCCCCCCTTACCCAAAAGCTGGGGGAAAAAATGAGGGTGCGTCTTACAATCCGCATATAGCTTACCGGGGCGGCAGTGGTGGTGCAGGGTCGGCAATAAGGAAGGCTTGTAGGGAGTGTCCTTGCAGTGGAGGCTCGGCGACACTGCGGGGTGTCACGGTGGCGGGTGCCATTGATCTGCCAGCGGATGACGCGATGGACTTGCACACACGCTGCCTCCGCGGCCATTTTTTTTTTTTTTTTTTTAGTCCATCGCGTCAACCGAGGGTGATTCAATGGAACCCGCAGTCCGCAGGCAGATGACTGGCGGTCACCACTGAGACACCCCCACAAGCCCTCAGTATTGCCGACCCTCCACTGCCATAAACTGACCACCTTGAGCCGCCGGCAGATCAATGGTACCCACCGCTGGCAGACAATGGCGTCTTTCACCGTGACAACCCACAAGACCGCAGTATTGCCAACCCTCCGCACACTGACCCTCCTGTGCTGCGACAACCCCTCCTCTGAACCTGCAGCATCGCCGAACCCTCGCCCCCGATCCGCAACATCCCCTCCTCTGAGCCCACAGTATCACCTACCCTTCCTCCTGTGACCTTCCTGAGCCGCTCCTCCACCGCTTCTCCCCCCCCTGGTGAGCTAATATAAGAGGCACTAGGATTATAAGACGAATCCTCATTTTAACTGTAAAAATTATTTTTTTATTATTTTCCTCCACATTTGGGGTGTGTCTTATAATTCGGTGCGTCTTATAAAATGAGAAATGGTATATATTTTATTTTCCCCCCTCACTGGGACTCAAACCATCAACTCCCAAAGAATTCAGCAGGAGCTAAGGCTTTTGAGCCACAGACTCTGCTGATGTCACAGGGAGGATTTTCTGTACTTGAAGCCTCTGACTCCACAGGCAGATTATACAGGACAGAAGATCCATTGTATAGAGAAATGCCTCTCTAGGTCATGTACTCTAAAGGGAGAATACTATAGACTTTTTTTTGCTTTAATAAAAATTAAAATGTAATTTTAATGCCCTTTAAAAAAAATAAACATCACAAATAATACAGGCATATTTGGTGTTGCTGTAATCGTAACGATCCGCACAACACAACGAACAGATTATTTATGGGGATCGGTAAATGGAGAAAAAACATGACGTGATTTGATTATTTTTCTCTATTAAAGCCATAAAAATTGTAATGTATCACTCAGTTCGGCAGCGTCTTCAGACTCATGGAGGGCGGAGATTTTATGAAATCACATCCACTCCGCTTGGATATTTAGGCCGTGTTCACATATAGTGTAAATGCTGCGGGTTTTTTTTAGTTTGGGGTGGGCACAAAAATTCTGCTGAGTTTAACTCTTCAAGCAAAATTGATGTGATTTTATGAAAAGACGCAGCTGACTCTGGTTTTGGCGTGGGGGGGGGGGGGTGTTGTCCCCCACTTCCCCCCTTCCCCCGTAGAGGCTTCTGCCGGTGTATGTGTGGAGCTTTAAAAAAAAAATGCATGTAGAAAAAGTTACTTTTTTAAGTGCGGAATCAAAGCTTTTCTGTGCTATAAAACCACTTAAAAATGCATCAAATTCAAGGGAAAAGGCATAAAAAAAATGCAGCAGTAACCCAAGATTATGGTGTAGTTTGGTGCGGACACCTGTAAAAAAAATAAAATCTCTTTTAAACGCTTTCTGCAGCATGTGAACACAGCCTAACAGACGCAAAGGCAATATGTCATATAGATGCTCCAGCCTCCCACAGACTGCAGCGTCCGCTCCTATATCCTCGCTCTATGGCGTGTGTGGTGTTATCCAGCACTGCGCCCCCTGCAGGCTGTGTGCAGCACCCTCCTAGTCATTATATATCGTGCTCTATGGCTTATGTAGTGTTATCCAGCACTGCGCCCCCTGCAGGCTGTGTGCAGCACCTCCTAGTCATTATATAGTGTGCTCTATGGCATCTGTAGTGTTATCCAGCGCTGTGCCCCCTGCAGGCTGTGTGCAGTACCCTCCTAGTCATTATATATCGTGCTCTATGGCTTCTGTGGGGTTATGCAGCACTGCACCCCCTGCAGGCTGTGTGCAGCACCCTCCTAGTCATTATATATCGTGCTCTATGGCATCTGTGGTGTTATCCAGCACTGCGCCCCCTGCAGGCTGTGTGCAGCACCCTCCTAGTCATTATATATCGTGCTCTATGGCGTGTGTGGTGTTATCCAGCACTGCGCCCCCTGCAGGCTGTGTGCAGCACCCTCCTAGTCATTATATATCGGGCTCTATGGCGTGTGTGGTGTTATCCAGCACTGCGCCCCCTGCAGGCTGTGTGCAGCACCCTCCTAGTCATTATATATCGGGCTCTATGGCATCTGTGGTGTTATCCAGCACTGCGCCCCCTGCAGGCTGTGTGCAGTACCCTCCTAGTCATTATATATCGTGCTCTATGGCGTGTGTGGTGTTATCCAGCACTGCGCCCCCTGCAGGCTGTGTGCAGCACCCTCCTAGTCATTATATATCGTGCTCTATGGCGTGTGTGGTGTTATCCAGCACTGCGCCCCCTGCAGGCTGTGTGCAGCACCCTCCTAGTCATTATATATCGTGCTCTATGGCATCTGTGGTGTTATCCAGCGCTGCGCCCCCTGCAGGCTGTGTGCAGTACCCTCCTAGTCATTATATAGTGTGCTCTATGGCATCTGTGGTGTTATCCAGCACTGCGCCCCCTGCAGGCTGTGTGCAGCACCCTCCTAGTCATTATATAGTGTGCTCTATGGCGTGTGTGGTGTTATCCAGCACTGCGCCCCCTGCAGGCTGTGTGCAGCACCCTCCTAGTCATTATATATCGTGCTCTATGGCTTATGTGGTGTTATCCAGCACTGCGCCCCCTGCAGGATGTGTGCAGTACCTCCTAGTCATTATATAGCGCGCTCTGTGGCTTCTGTGGTGTTATCCAGCGCTGCGCCCCCTGCAGGCTGTGTGCAGTACCCTCCTAGTCATTATATAGTGTGCTCTATGGCATCTGTGGTGTTATCCAGCACTGCGCCCCCTGCAGGATGTGTGCAGCACCCTCCTAGTCATTATATAGTGTGCTCTATGGTGTGTGTGGTGTTTTCCAGCACTGCGCCCCCTGCAGGCTGTGTGCAGCACCCTCCTAGTCATTATATATCGTGCTCTATGGCATCTGTGGTGTTATCCAGCACTGCGCCCCCTGCAGGCTGTGTGCAGTACCCTCCTAGTCATTATATATCGTGCGCTATGGCATCTGTGGTGTTATCCAGCGCTGCGCCCCCTGCAGGCTGTGTGCAGTACCCTCCTAGTCATTATATAGTGTGCTCTAAGGCGTGTGTGGTGTTTTCCAGCACTGCGCCCCCTGCAGGCTGTGTGCAGCACCCTCCTAGTCATTATATATCGTGCTCTATGGCATCTGTGGTGTTATGCAGCACTGCGCCCCCTGCAGGCTGTGTGCAGCACCCTCCTAGTCATTATATATCGTGCTCTATGGCGTGTGTGGTGTTATCCAGCACTGCGCCCCCTGCAGGCTGTGTGCAGTACCCTCCTAGTCATTATATAGTGTGCTCTATGGCATCTGTGGTGTTATCCAGCACTGCGCCCCCTGCAGGCTGTGTGCAGCACCCTCCTAGTCATTATATATCGTGCTCTATGGCGTGTGTGGTGTTATCCAGCACTGCGCCCCCTGCAGGCTGTGTGCAGTACCCTCCTAGTCATTATATATCGTGCTCTATGGCGTGTGTGGTGTTATCCAGCACTGCGCCCCCTGCAGGATGTGTGCAGCACCCTCCTAGTCATTATATATCGTGCTCTATGGCATCTGTGGTGTTATCCAGCACTGCGCCCCCTGCAGGCTGTGTGCAGCACCCTCCTAGTCATTATATAGCGGGCTCTATGGCTTCTGTAGTGTTATCCAGCACTGCGCCCCCTGCAGGCTGTGTGCAGTACCCTCCTAGTCATTATATAGTGTGCTCTATGGCGTGTGTGGTGTTATCCAGCACTGCGCCCCCTGCAGGCTGTGTGCAGTACCCTCCTAGTCATTATATATCGTGCTCTATGGCTTCTGTGGTGTTATCCAGCACTGCGCCCCCTGCAGGCTGTGTGCAGTACCCTCCTAGTCATTATATAGTGTGCTCTATGGCGTGTGTGGTGTTATCCAGCACTGCGCCCCCTGCAGGCTGTGTGCAGTACCCTCCTAGTCATTATATATCGTGCTCTATGGCATCTGTGGTGTTATCCAGCACTGCGCCCCCTGCAGGCTGTGTGCAGTACCCTCCTAGTCATTATATAGTGTGCTCTATGGCGTGTGTGGTGTTATGCAGCACTGCGCCCCCTGCAGGCTGTGTGCAGCACCCTCCTAGTCATTATATATCGTGCTCTATGGCATCTGTGGTGTTATCCAGCACTGCGCCCCCTGCAGGCTGTGTGCAGTACCCTCCTAGTCATTATATAGTGTGCTCTATGGCTTCTGTGGTGTTATCCAGCACTGCGCCCCCTGCAGGCTGTGTGCAGCACCCTCCTAGTCATTATATAGTGTGCTCTATGGCATCTGTGGTGTTATCCAGCGCTGCGCCCCCTGCAGGCTGTGTGCAGTACCCTCCTAGTCATTATATATCGTGCTCTATGGCGTGTGTGGTGTTATCCAGCACTGCGCCCCCTGCAGGCTGTGTGCAGTACCCTCCTAGTCATTATATAGCGGGCTCTATGGCTTCTGTGGTGTTATCCAGCACTGCGCCCCCTGCAGGCTGTGTGCAGTACCCTCCTAGTCATTATATAGTGTGCTCTATGGCGTGTGTGGTGTTATCCAGCACTGCGCCCCCTGCAGGCTGTGTGCAGTACCCTCCTAGTCATTATATAGTGTGCTCTATGGCGTGTGTGGTGTTATCCAGCACTGCGCCCCCTGCAGGCTGTGTGCAGCACCCTCCTAGTCATTATATAGTGTGCTCTATGGCATCTGTGGTGTTATCCAGCACTGCGCCCCCTGCAGGCTGTGTGCAGTACCCTCCTAGTCATTATATAGTGTGCTCTATGGCGTGTGTGGTGTTATGCAGCACTGCGCCCCCTGCAGGCTGTGTGCAGCACCCTCCTAGTCATTATATATCGTGCTCTATGGCATCTGTGGTGTTATCCAGCACTGCGCCCCCTGCAGGCTGTGTGCAGTACCCTCCTAGTCATTATATAGTGTGCTCTATGGCTTCTGTGGTGTTATCCAGCACTGCGCCCCCTGCAGGCTGTGTGCAGCACCCTCCTAGTCATTATATATCGTGCTCTATGGCTTCTGTGGTGTTATCCAGCACTGCGCCCCCTGCAGGCTGTGTGCAGCACCCTCCTAGTCATTATATAGTGTGCTCTATGGCATCTGTGGTGTTATCCAGCGCTGCGCCCCCTGCAGGCTGTGTGCAGCACCCTCCTAGTCATTATATAGTGTGCTCTATGGCGTGTGTGGTGTTATCCAGCACTGCGCCCCCTGCAGGCTGTGTGCAGCACCCTCCTAGTCATTATATAGCGGGCTCTATGGCTTCTGTAGTGTTATCCAGCACTGCGCCCCCTGCAGGCTGTGTGCAGTACCCTCCTAGTCATTATATATCGTGCTCTATGGCGTGTGTGGTGTTATCCAGCACTGCGCCCCCTGCAGGCTGTGTGCAGTACCCTCCTAGTCATTATATAGCGGGCTCTATGGCTTCTGTAGTGTTATCCAGCACTGCGCCCCCTGCAGGCTGTGTGCAGCACCCTCCTAGTCATTATATATCGTGCTCTATGGCATCTGTGGTGTTATGCAGCACTGCGCCCCCTGCAGGCTGTGTGCAGTACCCTCCTAGTCATTATATATCGTGCTCTATGGCGTGTGTGATGGTCTCCAGCACTGCGCCCCCTGCAGGATGTGTGCAGCACCCTCCTAGTCATTATATATCGTGCTCTATGGCTTCTGTGGTGTTATCCAGCGCTGCGCCCCCTGCAGGCTGTGTGCAGCACCCTCCTAGTCATTATATATCGTGCTCTATGGCTTCTGTGGTGTTATCCAGCGCTGCGCCCCCTGCAGGCTGTGTGCAGTACCCTCCTAGTCATTATATAGTGTGCTCTATGGCGTGTGTGGTGTTATCCAGCACTGCGCCCCCTGCAGGCTGTGTGCAGCACCCTCCTAGTCATTATATATCGTGCTCTATGGCTTCTGTGGTGTTATGCAGCACTGCGCCCCCTGCAGGCTGTGTGCAGTACCCTCCTAGTCATTATATAGTGTGCTCTATGGCGTGTGTGGGGTTATCCAGCACTGCGCCCCCTGCAGGCTGTGTGCAGCACCCTCCTAGTCATTATATATCGTGCTCTATGGCTTCTGTGGTGTTATGCAGCACTGCGCCCCCTGCAGGCTGTGTGCAGCACCCTCCTAGTCATTATATATCGTGCGCTATGGCTTCTGTGGTGTTATCCAGCACTGCGCCCCCTGCAGGCTGTGTGCAGTACCCTCCTAGTCATTATATAGTGTGCTCTATGGCGTGTGTGGTGTTATGCAGCACTGCGCCCCCTGCAGGCTGTGTGCAGCACCCTCCTAGTCATTATATATCGTGCGCTATGGCGTGTGTGGTGTTATCCAGCACTGCGCCCCCTGCAGGCTGTGTGCAGCACCCTCCTAGTCATTATATATCGTGCTCTATGGCATCTGTGGTGTTATCCAGCACTGCGCCCCCTGCAGGCTGTGTGCAGTACCCTCCTAGTCATTATATAGTGTGCTCTATGGCTTCTGTGGTGTTATCCAGCACTGCGCCCCCTGCAGGCTGTGTGCAGCACCCTCCTAGTCATTATATATCGTGCTCTATGGCATCTGTGGTGTTATCCAGCACTGCGCCCCCTGCAGGCTGTGTGCAGTACCCTCCTAGTCATTATATAGTGTGCTCTATGGCGTGTGTGGTGTTATCCAGCACTGCGCCCCCTGCAGGCTGTGTGCAGCACCCTCCTAGTCATTATATATCGTGCTCTATGGCGTGTGTGGTGTTATCCAGCACTGCGCCCCCTGCAGGATGTGTGCAGCACCCTCCTAGTCATTATATATCGTGCTCTATGGCATCTGTGGTGTTATCCAGCACTGCGCCCCCTGCAGGCTGTGTGCAGTACCCTCCTAGTCATTATATATCGTGCTCTATGGCGTGTGTGGTGTTATCCAGCACTGCGCCCCCTGCAGGATGTGTGCAGCACCCTCCTAGTCATTATATATCGGGCTCTATGGCTTCTGTGGTGTTATCCAGCACTGCGCCCCCTGCAGGCTGTGTGCAGCACCCTCCTAGTCATTATATATCGTGCTCTATGGCGTGTGTGGTGTTATCCAGCACTGCGCCCCCTGCAGGCTGTGTGCAGCACCCTCCTAGTCATTATATATCGTGCTCTATGGCATCTGTGGTGTTATCCAGCGCTGCGCCCCCTGCAGGCTGTGTGCAGTACCCTCCTAGTCATTATATAGTGTGCTCTATGGCATCTGTGGTGTTATCCAGCACTGCGCCCCCTGCAGGCTGTGTGCAGCACCCTCCTAGTCATTATATATCGTGCTCTATGGCTTATGTGGTGTTATCCAGCACTGCGCCCCCTGCAGGATGTGTGCAGCACCCTCCTAGTCATTATATAGTGTGCTCTATGGCGTGTGTGGTGTTATCCAGCACTGCGCCCCCTGCAGGCTGTGTGCAGTACCCTCCTAGTCATTATATAGTGTGCTCTATGGCGTGTGTGGTGTTATCCAGCACTGCGCCCCCTGCAGGCTGTGTGCAGCACCCTCCTAGTCATTATATAGCGGGCTCTATGGCTTCTGTGGTGTTATCCAGCACTGCGCCCCCTGCAGGCTGTGTGCAGCGCCCTCCTAGTTATTATATAGCGGGCTCTATGGCTTCTGTGGTGTTATCCAGCACTGCGCCCCCTGCAGGCTGTGTGCAGCACCCTCCTAGTCATTATATATCGTGCTCTATGGCGTGTGTGGTGTTATCCAGCACTGCGCCCCCTGCAGGCTGTGTGCAGTACCCTCCTAGTCATTATATATCGTGCTCTATGGCGTGTGTGGTGTTATCCAGCACTGCGCCCCCTGCAGGCTGTGTGCAGCACCCTCCTAGTCATTATATATCGTGCTCTATGGCGTGTGTGGTGTTATCCAGCACTGCGCCCCCTGCAGGATGTGTGCAGTACCTCCTAGTCATTATATAGCGCGCTCTGTGGCTTCTGTGGTGTTATCCAGCGCTGCGCCCCCTGCAGGCTGTGTGCAGTACCCTCCTAGTCATTATATAGTGTGCTCTATGGCATCTGTGGTGTTATCCAGCACTGCGCCCCCTGCAGGATGTGTGCAGCACCCTCCTAGTCATTATATAGTGTGCTCTAAGGCGTGTGTGGTGTTTTCCAGCACTGCGCCCCCTGCAGGCTGTGTGCAGCACCCTCCTAGTCATTATATATCGTGCTCTATGGCATCTGTGGTGTTATGCAGCACTGCGCCCCCTGCAGGCTGTGTGCAGCACCCTCCTAGTCATTATATATCGTGCTCTATGGCGTGTGTGGTGTTATCCAGCACTGCGCCCCCTGCAGGCTGTGTGCAGTACCCTCCTAGTCATTATATATCGTGCTCTATGGCGTGTGTGGTGTTATCCAGCACTGCGCCCCCTGCAGGATGTGTGCAGCACCCTCCTAGTCATTATATATCGTGCTCTATGGCATCTGTGGTGTTATCCAGCACTGCGCCCCCTGCAGGCTGTGTGCAGTACCCTCCTAGTCATTATATAGCGGGCTCTATGGCTTCTGTAGTGTTATCCAGCACTGCGCCCCCTGCAGGCTGTGTGCAGTACCCTCCTAGTCATTATATAGTGTGCTCTATGGCGTGTGTGGTGTTATCCAGCACTGCGCCCCCTGCAGGCTGTGTGCAGCACCCTCCTAGTCATTATATAGTGTGCTCTATGGCGTGTGTGGTGTTATCCAGCACTGCGCCCCCTGCAGGCTGTGTGCAGTACCCTCCTAGTCATTATATATCGTGCTCTATGGCATCTGTGGTGTTATCCAGCACTGCGCCCCCTGCAGGCTGTGTGCAGCACCCTCCTAGTCATTATATATCGTGCTCTATGGCTTCTGTGGGGTTATGCAGCACTGCGCCCCCTGCAGGATGTGTGCAGTACCCTCCTAGTCATTATATATCGTGCTCTATGGCGTGTGTGGTGTTATCCAGCACTGCGCCCCCTGCAGGCTGTGTGCAGTACCCTCCTAGTCATTATATAGTGTGCTCTATGGCGTGTGTGGTGTTATCCAGCACTGCGCCCCCTGCAGGCTGTGTGCAGCACCCTCCTAGTCATTATATAGTGTGCTCTATGGCGTGTGTGGTGTTATGCAGCACTGCGCCCCCTGCAGGCTGTGTGCAGCACCCTCCTAGTCATTATATATCGTGCTCTATGGCATCTGTGGTGTTATCCAGCACTGCGCCCCCTGCAGGCTGTGTGCAGTACCCTCCTAGTCATTATATAGTGTGCTCTATGGCTTCTGTGGTGTTATCCAGCACTGCGCCCCCTGCAGGCTGTGTGCAGCACCCTCCTAGTCATTATATAGTGTGCTCTATGGCATCTGTGGTGTTATCCAGCACTGCGCCCCCTGCAGGCTGTGTGCAGCACCCTCCTAGTCATTATATAGTGTGCTCTATGGCATCTGTGGTGTTATCCAGCACTGCGCCCCCTGCAGGCTGTGTGCAGCACCCTCCTAGTCATTATATATCGTGCTCTAAGGCGTGTGTGGTGTTATCCAGCACTGCGCCCCCTGCAGGCTGTGTGCAGTACCCTCCTAGTCATTATATAGTGTGCTCTATGGCGTGTGTGGTGTTATGCAGCACTGCGCCCCCTGCAGGCTGTGTGCAGTACCCTCCTAGTCATTATATATCGTGCTCTATGGCATCTGTGGTGTTATCCAGCACTGCGCCCCCTGCAGGCTGTGTGCAGTACCCTCCTAGTCATTATATAGTGTGCTCTATGGCGTGTGTGGTGTTATGCAGCACTGCGCCCCCTGCAGGCTGTGTGCAGCACCCTCCTAGTCATTATATATCGTGCTCTATGGCATCTGTGGTGTTATCCAGCACTGCGCCCCCTGCAGGCTGTGTGCAGTACCCTCCTAGTCATTATATAGTGTGCTCTATGGCTTCTGTGGTGTTATCCAGCACTGCGCCCCCTGCAGGCTGTGTGCAGCACCCTCCTAGTCATTATATAGTGTGCTCTATGGCATCTGTGGTGTTATCCAGCGCTGCGCCCCCTGCAGGCTGTGTGCAGCACCCTCCTAGTCATTATATAGTGTGCTCTATGGCGTGTGTGGTGTTATCCAGCACTGCGCCCCCTGCAGGCTGTGTGCAGTACCCTCCTAGTCATTATATAGCGGGCTCTATGGCTTCTGTAGTGTTATCCAGCACTGCGCCCCCTGCAGGCTGTGTGCAGTACCCTCCTAGTCATTATATATCGTGCTCTATGGCGTGTGTGGTGTTATCCAGCACTGCGCCCCCTGCAGGCTGTGTGCAGCACCCTCCTAGTCATTATATAGCGGGCTCTATGGCTTCTGTAGTGTTATCCAGCACTGCGCCCCCTGCAGGCTGTGTGCAGCACCCTCCTAGTCATTATATATCGTGCTCTATGGCATCTGTGGTGTTATGCAGCACTGCGCCCCCTGCAGGCTGTGTGCAGTACCCTCCTAGTCATTATATATCGTGCTCTATGGCGTGTGTGATGGTCTCCAGCACTGCGCCCCCTGCAGGATGTGTGCAGCACCCTCCTAGTCATTATATATCGTGCTCTATGGCTTCTGTGGTGTTATCCAGCGCTGCGCCCCCTGCAGGCTGTGTGCAGCACCCTCCTAGTCATTATATATCGTGCTCTATGGCTTCTGTGGTGTTATCCAGCGCTGCGCCCCCTGCAGGCTGTGTGCAGTACCCTCCTAGTCATTATATAGTGTGCTCTATGGCGTGTGTGGTGTTATCCAGCACTGCGCCCCCTGCAGGCTGTGTGCAGCACCCTCCTAGTCATTATATATCGTGCTCTATGGCTTCTGTGGTGTTATGCAGCACTGCGCCCCCTGCAGGCTGTGTGCAGTACCCTCCTAGTCATTATATAGTGTGCTCTATGGCGTGTGTGGGGTTATCCAGCACTGCGCCCCCTGCAGGCTGTGTGCAGCACCCTCCTAGTCATTATATATCGTGCTCTATGGCTTCTGTGGTGTTATGCAGCACTGCGCCCCCTGCAGGCTGTGTGCAGCACCCTCCTAGTCATTATATATCGTGCGCTATGGCTTCTGTGGTGTTATCCAGCACTGCGCCCCCTGCAGGCTGTGTGCAGTACCCTCCTAGTCATTATATAGTGTGCTCTATGGCGTGTGTGGTGTTATGCAGCACTGCGCCCCCTGCAGGCTGTGTGCAGCACCCTCCTAGTCATTATATAGTGTGCTCTATGGCATCTGTGGTGTTATCCAGCACTGCGCCCCCTGCAGGCTGTGTGCAGCACCCTCCTAGTCATTATATATCGTGCGCTATGGCGTGTGTGGTGTTATCCAGCACTGCGCCCCCTGCAGGCTGTGTGCAGCACCCTCCTAGTCATTATATATCGTGCTCTATGGCATCTGTGGTGTTATCCAGCACTGCGCCCCCTGCAGGCTGTGTGCAGTACCCTCCTAGTCATTATATAGTGTGCTCTATGGCTTCTGTGGTGTTATCCAGCACTGCGCCCCCTGCAGGCTGTGTGCAGCACCCTCCTAGTCATTATATATCGTGCTCTATGGCATCTGTGGTGTTATCCAGCACTGCGCCCCCTGCAGGCTGTGTGCAGCACCCTCCTAGTCATTATATATCGTGCTCTATGGCGTGTGTGGTGTTATCCAGCACTGCGCCCCCTGCAGGATGTGTGCAGCACCCTCCTAGTCATTATATATCGTGCTCTATGGCATCTGTGGTGTTATCCAGCACTGCGCCCCCTGCAGGCTGTGTGCAGTACCCTCCTAGTCATTATATATCGTGCTCTATGGCGTGTGTGGTGTTATCCAGCACTGCGCCCCCTGCAGGATGTGTGCAGCACCCTCCTAGTCATTATATATCGGGCTCTATGGCTTCTGTGGTGTTATCCAGCACTGCGCCCCCTGCAGGCTGTGTGCAGCACCCTCCTAGTCATTATATATCGTGCTCTATGGCGTGTGTGGTGTTATCCAGCACTGCGCCCCCTGCAGGCTGTGTGCAGCACCCTCCTAGTCATTATATATCGTGCTCTATGGCATCTGTGGTGTTATCCAGCGCTGCGCCCCCTGCAGGCTGTGTGCAGCACCCTCCTAGTCATTATATAGTGTGCTCTATGGCATCTGTGGTGTTATCCAGCACTGCGCCCCCTGCAGGCTGTGTGCAGCACCCTCCTAGTCATTATATATCGTGCTCTATGGCTTATGTGGTGTTATCCAGCACTGCGCCCCCTGCAGGATGTGTGCAGCACCCTCCTAGTCATTATATAGTGTGCTCTATGGCGTGTGTGGTGTTATCCAGCACTGCGCCCCCTGCAGGCTGTGTGCAGTACCCTCCTAGTCATTATATAGTGTGCTCTATGGCGTGTGTGGTGTTATCCAGCACTGCGCCCCCTGCAGGCTGTGTGCAGCACCCTCCTAGTCATTATATAGCGGGCTCTATGGCTTCTGTGGTGTTATCCAGCACTGCGCCCCCTGCAGGCTGTGTGCAGCGCCCTCCTAGTTATTATATAGCGGGCTCTATGGCTTCTGTGGTGTTATCCAGCACTGCGCCCCCTGCAGGCTGTGTGCAGCACCCTCCTAGTCATTATATATCGTGCTCTATGGCTTCTGTGGTGTTATCCAGCACTGCGCCCCCTGCAGGCTGTGTGCAGCACCCTCTTAGTCATTATATAGTGTGCTCTATGGCGTGTGTGGTGTTATCCAGCACTGCGCCCCCTGCAGGCTGTGTGCAGTACCCTCCTAGTCATTATATATCGTGCTCTATGGCATCTGTGGTGTTATCCAGCACTGCGCCCCCTGCAGGCTGTGTGCAGTACCCTCCTAGTCATTATATAGCGGGCTCTATGGCGTGTGTGGTGTTATCCAGCACTGCGCCCCCTGCAGGCTGTGTGCAGTACCCTCCTAGTCATTATATATCGTGCTCTATGGCGTGTGTGGTGTTATCCAGCACTGCGCCCCCTGCAGGCTGTGTGCAGCACCCTCCTAGTCATTATATATCGTGCTCTATGGCGTGTGTGGTGTTATCCAGCACTGCGCCCCCTGCAGGATGTGTGCAGTACCTCCTAGTCATTATATAGCGCGCTCTGTGGCTTCTGTGGTGTTATCCAGCGCTGCGCCCCCTGCAGGCTGTGTGCAGTACCCTCCTAGTCATTATATAGTGTGCTCTATGGCATCTGTGGTGTTATCCAGCACTGCGCCCCCTGCAGGATGTGTGCAGCACCCTCCTAGTCATTATATAGTGTGCTCTAAGGCGTGTGTGGTGTTTTCCAGCACTGCGCCCCCTGCAGGCTGTGTGCAGCACCCTCCTAGTCATTATATATCGTGCTCTATGGCATCTGTGGTGTTATGCAGCACTGCGCCCCCTGCAGGCTGTGTGCAGCACCCTCCTAGTCATTATATATCGTGCTCTATGGCGTGTGTGGTGTTATCCAGCACTGCGCCCCCTGCAGGCTGTGTGCAGTACCCTCCTAGTCATTATATATCGTGCTCTATGGCGTGTGTGGTGTTATCCAGCACTGCGCCCCCTGCAGGATGTGTGCAGCACCCTCCTAGTCATTATATATCGTGCTCTATGGCATCTGTGGTGTTATCCAGCACTGCGCCCCCTGCAGGCTGTGTGCAGTACCCTCCTAGTCATTATATAGCGGGCTCTATGGCTTCTGTAGTGTTATCCAGCACTGCGCCCCCTGCAGGCTGTGTGCAGTACCCTCCTAGTCATTATATAGTGTGCTCTATGGCGTGTGTGGTGTTATCCAGCACTGCGCCCCCTGCAGGCTGTGTGCAGCACCCTCCTAGTCATTATATATCGTGCTCTATGGCTTCTGTGGTGTTATCCAGCACTGCGCCCCCTGCAGGCTGTGTGCAGCACCCTCCTAGTCATTATATAGTGTGCTCTATGGCGTGTGTGGTGTTATCCAGCACTGCGCCCCCTGCAGGCTGTGTGCAGTACCCTCCTAGTCATTATATATCGTGCTCTATGGCATCTGTGGTGTTATCCAGCACTGCGCCCCCTGCAGGCTGTGTGCAGCACCCTCCTAGTCATTATATATCGTGCTCTATGGCTTCTGTGGGGTTATGCAGCACTGCGCCCCCTGCAGGATGTGTGCAGTACCCTCCTAGTCATTATATAGTGTGCTCTATGGCGTGTGTGGTGTTATGCAGCACTGCGCCCCCTGCAGGCTGTGTGCAGCACCCTCCTAGTCATTATATATCGTGCTCTATGGCATCTGTGGTGTTATCCAGCACTGCGCCCCCTGCAGGCTGTGTGCAGTACCCTCCTAGTCATTATATAGTGTGCTCTATGGCTTCTGTGGTGTTATCCAGCACTGCGCCCCCTGCAGGCTGTGTGCAGCACCCTCCTAGTCATTATATAGTGTGCTCTATGGCATCTGTGGTGTTATCCAGCACTGCGCCCCCTGCAGGCTGTGTGCAGCACCCTCCTAGTCATTATATAGTGTGCTCTATGGCATCTGTGGTGTTATCCAGCACTGCGCCCCCTGCAGGCTGTGTGCAGCACCCTCCTAGTCATTATATATCGTGCTCTAAGGCGTGTGTGGTGTTATCCAGCACTGCGCCCCCTGCAGGCTGTGTGCAGTACCCTCCTAGTCATTATATAGTGTGCTCTATGGCGTGTGTGGTGTTATGCAGCACTGCGCCCCCTGCAGGCTGTGTGCAGTACCCTCCTAGTCATTATATATCGTGCTCTATGGCATCTGTGGTGTTATCCAGCACTGCGCCCCCTGCAGGCTGTGTGCAGTACCCTCCTAGTCATTATATAGTGTGCTCTATGGCGTGTGTGGTGTTATGCAGCACTGCGCCCCCTGCAGGCTGTGTGCAGCACCCTCCTAGTCATTATATATCGTGCTCTATGGCATCTGTGGTGTTATCCAGCACTGCGCCCCCTGCAGGCTGTGTGCAGTACCCTCCTAGTCATTATATAGTGTGCTCTATGGCTTCTGTGGTGTTATCCAGCACTGCGCCCCCTGCAGGCTGTGTGCAGCACCCTCCTAGTCATTATATAGTGTGCTCTATGGCATCTGTGGTGTTATCCAGCGCTGCGCCCCCTGCAGGCTGTGTGCAGCACCCTCCTAGTCATTATATAGTGTGCTCTATGGCGTGTGTGGTGTTATCCAGCACTGCGCCCCCTGCAGGCTGTGTGCAGTACCCTCCTAGTCATTATATAGCGGGCTCTATGGCTTCTGTAGTGTTATCCAGCACTGCGCCCCCTGCAGGCTGTGTGCAGTACCCTCCTAGTCATTATATATCGTGCTCTATGGCGTGTGTGGTGTTATCCAGCACTGCGCCCCCTGCAGGCTGTGTGCAGCACCCTCCTAGTCATTATATAGCGGGCTCTATGGCTTCTGTAGTGTTATCCAGCACTGCGCCCCCTGCAGGCTGTGTGCAGCACCCTCCTAGTCATTATATATCGTGCTCTATGGCATCTGTGGTGTTATGCAGCACTGCGCCCCCTGCAGGCTGTGTGCAGTACCCTCCTAGTCATTATATATCGTGCTCTATGGCGTGTGTGATGGTCTCCAGCACTGCGCCCCCTGCAGGATGTGTGCAGCACCCTCCTAGTCATTATATATCGTGCTCTATGGCTTCTGTGGTGTTATCCAGCACTGCGCCCCCTGCAGGCTGTGTGCAGCACCCTCCTAGTCATTATATATCGTGCTCTATGGCTTCTGTGGTGTTATGCAGCACTGCGCCCCCTGCAGGCTGTGTGCAGCACCCTCCTAGTCATTATATATCGTGCGCTATGGCTTCTGTGGTGTTATCCAGCACTGCGCCCCCTGCAGGCTGTGTGCAGTACCCTCCTAGTCATTATATAGTGTGCTCTATGGCGTGTGTGGTGTTATGCAGCACTGCGCCCCCTGCAGGCTGTGTGCAGCACCCTCCTAGTCATTATATAGTGTGCTCTATGGCATCTGTGGTGTTATCCAGCACTGCGCCCCCTGCAGGCTGTGTGCAGCACCCTCCTAGTCATTATATATCGTGCGCTATGGCGTGTGTGGTGTTATCCAGCACTGCGCCCCCTGCAGGCTGTGTGCAGTACCCTCCTAGTCATTATATAGTGTGCTCTATGGCGTCTGTGGTGTTATGCAGCACTGCGCCCCCTGCAGGCTGTGTGCAGTACCCTCCTAGTCATTATATAGCGGGCTCTATGGCTTCTGTAGTGTTATCCAGCACTGCGCCCCCTGCAGGCTGTGTGCAGCACCCTCCTAGTCATTATATAGTGTGCTCTATGGCATCTGTGGTGTTATCCAGCACTGCGCCCCCTGCAGGCTGTGTGCAGTACCCTCCTAGTCATTATATAGTGTGCTCTATGGCTTCTGTGGTGTTATCCAGCACTGCGCCCCCTGCAGGCTGTGTGCAGCACCCTCCTAGTCATTATATATCGTGCTCTATGGCTTCTGTGGTGTTATCCAGCACTGCGCCCCCTGCAGGATGTGTGCAGCACCCTCCTAGTCATTATATAGCGGGCTCTATGGCATCTGTGGTGTTATCCAGCACTGCGCCCCCTGCAGGCTGTGTGCAGCACCCTCCTAGTCATTATATAGTGTGCTCTATGGCATCTGTGGTGTTATCCAGCGCTGCGCCCCCTGCAGGCTGTGTGCAGCACCCTCCTAGTCATTATATATCGTGCTCTATGGCATCTGTGGTGTTATCCAGCACTGCGCCCCCTGCAGGCTGTGTGCAGTACCCTCCTAGTCATTATATATCGTGCTCTATGGCGTGTGTGGTGTTATCCAGCACTGCGCCCCCTGCAGGATGTGTGCAGCACCCTCCTAGTCATTATATATCGTGCTCTATGGCATCTGTGGTGTTATCCAGCACTGCGCCCCCTGCAGGCTGTGTGCAGCACCCTCCTAGTCATTATATATCGTGCGCTATGGCTTCTGTGGTGTTATCCAGCACTGCGCCCCCTGCAGGATGTGTGCAGCACCCTCCTAGTCATTATATAGTGTGCTCTATGGCGTGTGTGGTGTTATCCAGCACTGCGCCCCCTGCAGGCTGTGTGCAGTACCCTCCTAGTCATTATATAGTGCGCTCTATGGCGTGTGTGGTGTTATCCAGCACTGCGCCCCCTGCAGGCTGTGTGCAGTACCCTCCTAGTCATTATATAGTGTGCTCTATGGCGTCTGTGGTGTTATGCAGCACTGCGCCCCCTGCAGGCTGTGTGCAGTACCCTCCTAGTCATTATATAGCGGGCTCTATGGCTTCTGTAGTGTTATCCAGCACTGCGCCCCCTGCAGGCTGTGTGCAGCACCCTCCTAGTCATTATATAGTGTGCTCTATGGCATCTGTGGTGTTATCCAGCGCTGCGCCCCCTGCAGGCTGTGTGCAGTACCCTCCTAGTCATTATATATCGTGCTCTATGGCATCTGTGGTGTTATCCAGCACTGCGCCCCCTGCAGGCTGTGTGCAGCACCCTCCTAGTCATTATATATCGTGCTCTATGGCGTGTGTGGTGTTATCCAGCACTGCGCCCCCTGCAGGCTGTGTGCAGCACCCTCCTAGTCATTA
Source organism: Anomaloglossus baeobatrachus (assembly GCF_048569485.1). Classification (NCBI taxonomy): domain Eukaryota; kingdom Metazoa; phylum Chordata; class Amphibia; order Anura; family Aromobatidae; genus Anomaloglossus; species Anomaloglossus baeobatrachus. Next base: position 27,604,220 of record NC_134355.1, on the reverse strand, counting down.
TATAGTGTGCTCTATGGCTTCTGTGGTGTTATCCAGCACTGCGCCCCCTGCAGGCTGTGTGCAGCACCCTCCTAGTCATTATATAGTGTGCTCTATGGCTTCTGTGGTGTTATCCAGCACTGCGCCCCCTGCAGGCTGTCTGCAGTACCCTCCTAGTCATTATATAGCGCGCTCTATGGCATCTGTGGTGTTATCCAGCACTGCGCCCCCTGCAGGATGTGTGCAGTACCCTCCTAGTCATTATATATCGTGCTCTATGGCGTGTGTGGTGTTATCCAGCACTGCGCCCCCTGCAGGCTGTGTGCAGCACCCTCCTAGTCATTATATATCGTGCTCTATGGCATCTGTGGTGTTATCCAGCACTGCGCCCCCTGCAGGATGTGTGCAGTACCCTCCTAGTCATTATATAGCGGGCTCTATGGCGTGTGTGGTGTTATCCAGCACTGCGCCCCCTGCAGGCTGTGTGCAGTACCCTCCTAGTCATTATATAGTGTGCTCTATGGCGTGTGTGGTGTTATCCAGCGCTGCGCCCCCTGCAGGCTGTGTGCAGTACCCTCCTAGTCATTATATATCGTGCTCTATGGCATCTGTGGTGTTATCCAGCACTGCGCCCCCTGCAGGCTGTGTGCAGCACCCTCCTAGTCATTATATATCGTGCTCTATGGCTTCTGTGGTGTTTTCTTGCACTGCGCCCCCTGCAGGCTGTGTGCAGCACCCTCCTAGTCATTATATAGTGTACTCTATAGCGTGTGTGGTGTTTTCCAGCACTGCGCCCCCTGCAGGCTGTGTGCAGCACCCTCCTAGTCATTATATAGTGTGCTCTATGGCATCTGTGGTGTTATGCAGCACTGCGCCCCCTGCAGGCTGTGTGCAGCACCCTCCTAGTCATTATATATCGTGCTCTATGGCATCTGTGGTGTTATCCAGCACTGCGCCCCCTGCAGGATGTGTGCAGCACCCTCCTAGTCATTATATATCGTGCTCTATGGCTTCTGTGGGGTTATGCAGCACTGCGCCCCCTGCAGGCTGTGTGCAGCACCCTCCTAGTCATTATATATCGTGCTCTATGGCTTCTGTGGGGTTATGCAGCACTGCGCCCCCTGCAGGCTGTGTGCAGTACCCTCCTAGTCATTATATAGTGTGCTCTATGGTGTGTGTGGTGTTATCCAGCACTGCGCCCCCTGCAGGCTGTGTGCAGCACCCTCCTAGTCATTATATATCGGGCTCTATGGCATCTGTGGTGTTATCCAGCACTGCGCCCCCTGCAGGCTGTGTGCAGTACCCTCCTAGTCATTATATAGTGTGCTCTATGGCATCTGTGGTGTTATCCAGCACTGCGCCCCCTGCAGGCTGTGTGCAGTACCCTCCTAGTCATTATATATCGGGCTCTATGGCATCTGTGGTGTTATCCAGCACTGCGCCCCCTGCAGGCTGTGTGCAGTACCCTCCTAGTCATTATATATCGGGCTCTATGGCATCTGTGGTGTTATCCAGCACTGCGCCCCCTGCAGGATGTGTGCAGCACCCTCCTAGTCATTATATATCGTGCTCTATGGCTTCTGTGGTGTTATCCAGCACTGCGCCCCCTGCAGGCTGTGTGCAGCACCCTCCTAGTCATTATATATCGTGCTCTATGGCGTGTGTGGTGTTATCCAGCACTGCGCCCCCTGCAGGCTGTGTGCAGTACCCTCCTAGTCATTATATATCGTGCTCTATGGCGTGTGTGGTGTTATCCAGCACTGCGCCCCCTGCAGGATGTGTGCAGCACCCTCCTAGTCATTATATAGCGTGCTCTATGGCATCTGTGGTGTTATCCAGCACTGCGCCCCCTGCAGGCTGTGTGCAGTACCCTCCTAGTCATTATATATCGGGCTCTATGGCGTGTGTGGTGTTATCCAGCACTGCGCCCCCTGCAGGCTGTGTGCAGTACCCTCCTAGTCATTATATATCGTGCTCTATGGCGTGTGTGGTGTTATCCAGCACTGCGCCCCCTGCAGGATGTGTGCAGTACCCTCCTAGTCATTATATATCGTGCTCTATGGCATCTGTGGTGTTATCCAGCACTGCGCCCCCTGCAGGATGTGTGCAGCACCCTCCTAGTCATTATATATCGTGCTCTATGGCGTGTGTGGTGTTATCCAGCACTGCGCCCCCTGCAGGCTGTGTGCAGCACCCTCCTAGTCATTATATATCGTGCTCTATGGCGTGTGTGGTGTTATCCAGCACTGCGCCCCCTGCAGGATGTGTGCAGCACCCTCCTAGTCATTATATATCGTGCTCTATGGCGTGTGTGGTGTTATCCAGCACTGCGCCCCCTGCAGGATGTGTGCAGCACCCTCCTAGTCATTATATATCGTGCTCTATGGCTTCTGTGGTGTTATCCAGCACTGCGCCCCCTGCAGGCTGTGTGCAGTACCCTCCTAGTCATTATATAGTGTGCTCTATGACGTGTGTGGTGTTATCCAGCACTGCGCCCCCTGCAGGCTGTGTGCAGTACCCTCCTAGTCATTATATAGCGGGCTCTATGGCGTGTGTGGTGTTATCCAGCACTGCGCCCCCTGCAGGCTGTGTGCAGCACCCTCCTAGTCATTATATATCGTGCTCTATGGCGTGTGTGGTGTTATCCAGCACTGCGCCCCCTGCAGGCTGTGTGCAGCACCCTCCTAGTCATTATATATCGTGCTCTATGGCGTGTGTGGTGTTATCCAGCACTGCGCCCCCTGCAGGATGTGTGCAGTACCCTCCTAGTCATTATATATCGTGCTCTATGGCGTGTGTGGTGTTATCCAGCACTGCGCCCCCTGCAGGATGTGTGCAGCACCCTCCTAGTCATTATATATCGTGCTCTATGGCATCTGTGGTGTTATCCAGCGCTGCGCCCCCTGCAGGCTGTGTGCAGTACCCTCCTAGTCATTATATAGTGTGCTCTATGGCATCTGTGGTGTTATCCAGCACTGCGCCCCCTGCAGGCTGTGTGCAGTACCCTCCTAGTCATTATATAGTGTGCTCTATGGCATCTGTGGTGTTATCCAGCACTGCGCCCCCTGCAGGCTGTGTGCAGCACCCTCCTAGTCATTATATAGCGCGCTCTGTGGCTTCTGCGGGGTTTTCTTGCACTGCGCCCCCTGCAGGCTGTGTGCAGTACCCTCCTAGTCATTATATAGTGTGCTCTATGGCATCTGTGGTGTTATCCAGCACTGCGCCCCCTGCAGGCTGTGTGCAGCACCCTCCTAGTCATTATATATCGTGCTCTATGGCGTGTGTGGTGTTATCCAGCACTGCGCCCCCTGCAGGCTGTGTGCAGTACCCTCCTAGTCATTATATATCGTGCTCTATGGCATCTGTGGTGTTATCCAGCACTGCGCCCCCTGCAGGCTGTGTGCAGTACCCTCCTAGTCATTATATAGTGGGCTCTATGGCTTCTGTGGTGTTATCCAGCACTGCGCCCCCTGCAGGCTGTGTGCAGCACCCTCCTAGTCATTATATAGTGGGCTCTATGGCATCTGTGGTGTTATCCAGCACTGCGCCCCCTGCAGGCTGTGTGCAGTACCCTCCTAGTCATTATATAGTGTGCTCTATGGCGTGTGTGGTGTTATGCAGCACTGCGCCCCCTGCAGGCTGTGTGCAGCACCCTCCTAGTCATTATATATCGTGCTCTATGGCATCTGTGGTGTTATCCAGCACTGCGCCCCCTGCAGGCTGTGTGCAGTACCCTCCTAGTCATTATATAGTGTGCTCTATGGCTTCTGTGGTGTTATCCAGCACTGCGCCCCCTGCAGGCTGTGTGCAGTACCCTCCTAGTCATTATATAGTGTGCTCTATGGCGTGTGTGGTGTTATGCAGCACTGCGCCCCCTGCAGGCTGTGTGCAGTACCCTCCTAGTCATTATATAGTGTGCTCTATGGCTTCTGTGGTGTTATCCAGCACTGCGCCCCCTGCAGGCTGTGTGCAGCACCCTCCTAGTCATTATATAGTGTGCTCTATGGCATCTGTGGTGTTATCCAGCGCTGCGCCCCCTGCAGGCTGTGTGCAGCACCCTCCTAGTCATTATATAGTGTGCTCTATGGCGTGTGTGGTGTTATCCAGCACTGCGCCCCCTGCAGGCTGTGTGCAGCACCCTCCTAGTCATTATATATCGTGCTCTATGGCTTCTGTGGTGTTATCCAGCACTGCGCCCCCTGCAGGCTGTGTGCAGCACCCTCCTAGTCATTATATAGTGTGCTCTATGGCATCTGTGGTGTTATCCAGCACTGCGCCCCCTGCAGGCTGTGTGCAGCACCCTCCTAGTCATTATATATCGTGCTCTATGGCTTCTGTGGTGTTATCCAGCACTGCGCCCCCTGCAGGCTGTGTGCAGTACCCTCCTAGTCATTATATATCGTGCTCTATGGCATCTGTGGTGTTATCCAGCACTGCGCCCCCTGCAGGCTGTGTGCAGTACCCTCCTAGTCATTATATAGTGGGCTCTATGGCTTCTGTGGTGTTATCCAGCACTGCGCCCCCTGCAGGCTGTGTGCAGCACCCTCCTAGTCATTATATAGTGGGCTCTATGGCATCTGTGGTGTTATCCAGCACTGCGCCCCCTGCAGGCTGTGTGCAGCACCCTCCTAGTCATTATATAGTGTGCTCTATGGCGTGTGTGGTGTTATCCAGCACTGCGCCCCCTGCAGGCTGTGTGCAGTACCCTCCTAGTCATTATATAGTGTGCTCTATGGTGTGTGTGGTGTTATCCAGCACTGCGCCCCCTGCAGGCTGTGTGCAGCACCCTCCTAGTCATTATATATCGTGCTCTATGGCATCTGTGGTGTTATCCAGCACTGCGCCCCCTGCAGGCTGTGTGCAGTACCCTCCTAGTCATTATATAGTGTGCTCTATGGCTTCTGTGGTGTTATCCAGCACTGCGCCCCCTGCAGGCTGTGTGCAGTACCCTCCTAGTCATTATATAGTGTGCTCTATGGCGTGTGTGGTGTTATGCAGCACTGCGCCCCCTGCAGGCTGTGTGCAGTACCCTCCTAGTCATTATATAGTGTGCTCTATGGCTTCTGTGGTGTTATCCAGCACTGCGCCCCCTGCAGGCTGTGTGCAGCACCCTCCTAGTCATTATATAGTGTGCTCTATGGCATCTGTGGTGTTATCCAGCGCTGCGCCCCCTGCAGGCTGTGTGCAGCACCCTCCTAGTCATTATATATCGTGCTCTATGGCGTGTGTGGTGTTATCCAGCACTGCGCCCCCTGCAGGCTGTGTGCAGCACCCTCCTAGTCATTATATATCGTGCTCTATGGCATCTGTGGTGTTATGCAGCACTGCGCCCCCTGCAGGCTGTGTGCAGCACCCTCCTAGTCATTATATAGTGTGCTCTATGGCTTCTGTGGTGTTATGCAGCACTGCGCCCCCTGCAGGCTGTGTGCAGCACCCTCCTAGTCATTATATAGTGTGCTCTATGGCTTCTGTGGTGTTATCCAGCACTGCGCCCCCTGCAGGCTGTGTGCAGCACCCTCCTAGTCATTATATAGTGTGCTCTATGGCATCTGTGGTGTTATCCAGCGCTGCGCCCCCTGCAGGCTGTGTGCAGCACCCTCCTAGTCATTATATAGTGTGCTCTATGGCGTGTGTGGTGTTATCCAGCACTGCGCCCCCTGCAGGCTGTGTGCAGTACCCTCCTAGTCATTATATAGTGTGCTCTATGGCTTCTGTGGTGTTATCCAGCACTGCGTACCCTGCAGGCTGTGTGCAGCACCCTCCTAGTCATTATATAGTGTGCTCTATGGCATCTGTGGTGTTATCCAGCGCTGCGCCCCCTGCAGGCTGTGTGCAGCACCCTCCTAGTCATTATATATCGTGCTCTATGGCATCTGTGGTGTTATCCAGCACTGCGCCCCCTGCAGGCTGTGTGCAGCACCCTCCTAGTCATTATCTATCGTGCTCTATGGCATCTGTGGTGTTATGCAGCACTGCGCCCCCTGCAGGCTGTGTGCAGCACCCTCCTAGTCATTATATAGTGTGCTCTATGGCTTCTGTGGTGTTATCCAGCACTGCGCCCCCTGCAGGCTGTGTGCAGCACCCTCCTAGTCATTATATAGCGGGCTCTATGGCTTCTGTAGTGTTATTGTGGCGCCCCTGACCTGGTCAGGCACCACTGAGTACTGCACCCATGCTGGGGACAGTACAATACAGGTAATCCAGATGGCTGACAGGGGTGTGGAACACAGGCGCATAGTGATCAGGTCTCACACATGTACCCATGAGAGGACCCCTGGGGATCCCAGGAGGGGGCAAAGCCTATACCTCCACTGGAATAGTGGCAGGGGGTTAAAAGCCTCCATCTCCTCTCAAGGGGTGTGGTGGAGAGTCTGGTTGCTAGGTGGCGTAGGCAAGAACAGGAGAGGAGGAGCAGTGAGTCAGTTAGAAGGAGAACTCCAGAGGGCTCAGTGAGGAGCAGACCTGTGGGGCTGATGCTGTCTAACAGCGCCCGCGCAGTGACTACAGATGGGGGAGAACGGTCAACTAGAAGTGCTGCCTGAAAGCCAGCTTCAGCTAGAGAGTGCACGGAGTGGGAAGTAAGGAGACTTCTAGAGAGCACCAGGCCCAACCGGGCGGCAGATCCCGAAGCGAGGATAGATTCACCTTTCCCTGCTAAACCTGCCGGTGTGGGGCTCTTACAGCCCACACCACAACAACCAAAAGCCGCAGCCACGTAACCGCAAGTAGGGCCCATAGGTCACAGGAGGCAAGAGGCTGGAGTGGCCTGGCCCGGGGAACAAGCACACGGCAACACAAGAAGGGGAGAGAGGCTTGGAGCATCTTCCCTGGGTGACCCCCATAGGGACTCAAAGTCGGGGTCACCCCAAACCACCAAGGGCTAAGGAAGGCGAGTTTGTAGTCACCCTCATACAGTCAGCCGGAAGGATACCTGGTTCCCACCTGGTTCATCCCAGCTACGCCCGGGTTACTCACCCTGCCACCTGAAGTGAGTAAAAACCCTGAAAGACACTCTGCCTGTGTGTGGTCATTCTGCGACTTGTGGTACTACAGCTTTACAAAGGGCCCTGGGGCTTGCCTCACTCTCAGGAGGCTACTACACCCGACTGCACCCACCATCAGCCCCAGGTGCCTCCTAATCTGCAGTGGCGGTCCCCTCTGACCGCAAATCTGAGAGTGGCGTCACGATCAAAACTGAAGATTCCCTACCTGTGACCAGCACCAGCTACGTGGAGTCCCTGAAGGTATGCACTGACACAACACCTGCGGGGCTTCACATCTGGCGTCACGAACAGGATAAGGACTAGACCTGTTCAGACAGGTGACCATGTGCCTGGGCGGTCCGCTTGAAAAATTGGAAGCGCCGCCATATTGCCACCATGAAAAGCGCGCTGAAAAACAACAGCAGCCCGCGCTGGGAGAAGTTACCGCCCACGAAGAGGTGTGGCTACCCAGAGATCCTCTGCAGAGCTCTGACCTTGCCAGCTATGAGAGTGGAAGCGTCGAGAGACGGCGGGAAGGAAAGGAAGCCACAAGCCTGCTGCTGGGAGAGGAGCTGCTGAAAGAGGCAGAGCAGAAACTGGACAGCTTGTTACAGGAGGCAGCGAAGAGTCCACTGCTGGGAGACCGTGCAGAAGACGGCGCAGAAGAAATGGCGTCTGACCGCAGGAACCCAGAACCAGGCTCCGCTGCCTGGTGGTACCGAGAGCTGGCCCAGTTTTGCAACCGGCTGGAGACCCGGGTCGTGGAGCAGATTCGGGAGGAACGGATGGAACTGCAGGAGATGACCGCGGCGGTTCGGGCCTATGAAGGGAGAGCTGCGCGCCGGGTGTCAGGCGGGACGGCGACGACGCAGACCCCAGTGCTACCAACAACGGGTGAGTCGAATGATGCCCCGGCCCGCGCAAGTGCCCCGACCCCTGCTGCCACGTCCGCGGTCCCTGAAGAGGCGTCCGGTGCGGCGACGCTGAAGCAGGCCGCAGCCACGCCAGGTGCGGCCCTCCAAGCCCCAGCGGCTGCAGCGATGCCCTGCTCGGCCCACCAAGACCCAGTCCCTGCAGCGATGCCCTGCCCGGCCCGCCAGGACCAGGCCGCCGCCATCCTGGGCGCGGCCCGCCAAGACCAGGCCGCCGCCATACAGGGCGCGGCCCGCCAAGCCCAAACTGCTGCAGCGACGTCCAGCCCAGCCTGCACAGAGCCCCCTGCAACAGCGACACTGATCCAGGCCGCCGCCATGCCAGGCGCGGCCCGCCAAGACCAGGCCGCCGCCATCCCGGGCGCGGCCCGCCAAGACCAGGCCGCCGCCATACAGGGCGCGGCCCGCCAAGACCAGGCCGCCGCCATGCCAGGCGCGGCCCGCCAAGGAAAGATAAAGATCCTACAGATGAAGAAAGAGACAAAGAGCAGGAAAGTCACAGGTGCCAGTGCCCAACGTGCCCTCGCCCTAGTGAAAAAGAGGAGTAAAAAGTAAAGGAAAGTAAGAAGTTACTGTTTTGACCAGTTTTGACAAGTTTTGTTTGCAACGTTTAAGAAATGCGCCCACAAAGACTATTGTGAGAAATAAACTTTAAGGCTATGAACTTGCTATAGCCACAAACTCTCGCAGTGTAAATAGTTACACCAGTGGCACCACCACCAGGGCCAGCCTGTTTAGGGGCTTGGCTCGTCTGCAACCAGGGGGCCCGTCCGTAGAAAAGGGCCTTGGCTCACCTGCGACCAGAGAGCACGCCTGTTTATGGGGCCTTGGCTCACCACCACAAAGAGGGTACCTGGCCAGCACCAACTGTGGAGGCCGCCTCTGCATCCTGCCAGAAGAGGCTGAAGGCGCGGATCCACCAGGCCAGGTATACCCTGAAACCACCAGCCCATGAAAGCCGCCTCTACATCCTGCCAGAAGTGGCTGAAGCCGCGGCCAACGGGAGAGGAAGATTGGAGGAAAGGTCTGGGGAAACGGATGGCCCAGACCTGGTTACCAACAGGACCGGTGACCTGCCTCCTGAGAGGGTTTTGGGTGGGTTAACGGACTTGTGGGTGGAGGGTGGTGATGTCTGATACCTGGTGGTTTTAAAAATGTTTTACATGTTTTAATGTTTTATGCATTTTAAAATGTTGTCTTGCAGCCCGAGGACGTGCTGGTGATAACTAAGGGGGAATGTGGCGCCCCTGACCTGGTCAGGCACCACTGAGTACTGCACCCATGCTGGGGACAGTACAATACAGGTAATCCAGATGGCTGACAGGGGTGTGGAACACAGGCGCATAGTGATCAGGTCTCACACATGTACCCATGAGAGGACCCCTGGGGATCCCAGGAGGGGGCAAAGCCTATACCTCCACTGGAATAGTGGCAGGGGGTTAAAAGCCTCCATCTCCTCTCAAGGGGTGTGGTGGAGAGTCTGGTTGCTAGGTGGCGTAGGCAAGAACAGGAGAGGAGGAGCAGTGAGTCAGTTAGAAGGAGAACTCCAGAGGGCTCAGTGAGGAGCAGACCTGTGGGGCTGATGCTGTCTAACAGCGCCCGCGCAGTGACTACAGATGGGGGAGAACGGTCAACTAGAAGTGCTGCCTGAAAGCCAGCTTCAGCTAGAGAGTGCACGGAGTGGGAAGTAAGGAGACTTCTAGAGAGCACCAGGCCCAACCGGGCGGCAGATCCCGAAGCGAGGATAGATTCACCTTTCCCTGCTAAACCTGCCGGTGTGGGGCTCTTACAGCCCACACCACAACAACCAAAAGCCGCAGCCACGTAACCGCAAGTAGGGCCCATAGGTCACAGGAGGCAAGAGGCTGGAGTGGCCTGGCCCGGGGAACAAGCACACGGCAACACAAGAAGGGGAGAGAGGCTTGGAGCATCTTCCCTGGGTGACCCCCATAGGGACTCAAAGTCGGGGTCACCCCAAACCACCAAGGGCTAAGGAAGGCGAGTTTGTAGTCACCCTCATACAGTCAGCCGGAAGGATACCTGGTTCCCACCTGGTTCATCCCAGCTACGCCCGGGTTACTCACCCTGCCACCTGAAGTGAGTAAAAACCCTGAAAGACACTCTGCCTGTGTGTGGTCATTCTGCGACTTGTGGTACTACAGCTTTACAAAGGGCCCTGGGGCTTGCCTCACTCTCAGGAGGCTACTACACCCGACTGCACCCACCATCAGCCCCAGGTGCCTCCTAATCTGCAGTGGCGGTCCCCTCTGACCGCAAATCTGAGAGTGGCGTCACGATCAAAACTGAAGATTCCCTACCTGTGACCAGCACCAGCTACGTGGAGTCCCTGAAGGTATGCACTGACACAACACCTGCGGGGCTTCACATTATCCAGCACTGCGCCCCCTGCAGGCTGTGTGCAGCACCCTCCTAGTCATTATATATCGTGCTCTATGGCATCTGTGGTGTTATGCAGCACTGCGCCCCCTGCAGGCTGTGTGCAGCACCCTCCTAGTCATTATATAGCGGGCTCTATGGCATCTGTGGTGTTATCCAGCACTGCGCCCCCTGCAGGCTGTGTGCAGTACCCTCCTAGTCATTATATATCGTGCTCTATGGCGTGTGTGGTGTTATCCAGCACTGCGCCCCCTGCAGGCTGTGTGCAGCACCCTCCTAGTCATTATATATCGGGCTCTATGGCTTCTGTAGTGTTATCCAGCACTGCGCCCCCTGCAGGCTGTGTGCAGCACCCTCCTAGTCATTATATATCGTGCTCTATGGCATCTGTGGTGTTATGCAGCACTGCGCCCCCTGCAGGCTGTGTGCAGTACCCTCCTAGTCATTATATATCGTGCTCTATGGCGTGTGTGATGGTCTCCAGCACTGCGCCCCCTGCAGGATGTGTGCAGTACCCTCCTAGTCATTATATAGTGTGCTCTATGGCATCTGTGGTGTTATCCAGCACTGCGCCCCCTGCAGGCTGTGTGCAGTACCCTCCTAGTCATTATATAGTGTGCTCTATGGCTTCTGTGGTGTTATCCAGCACTGCGCCCCCTGCAGGCTGTGTGCAGCACCCTCCTAGTCATTATATATCGTGCGCTATGGCTTCTGTGGTGTTATCCAGCACTGCGCCCCCTGCAGGCTGTGTGCAGTACCCTCCTAGTCATTATATAGTGTGCTCTATGGCGTGTGTGGTGTTATGCAGCACTGCGCCCCCTGCAGGCTGTGTGCAGCACCCTCCTAGTCATTATATAGCGGGCTCTATGGCTTCTGTAGTGTTATCCAGCACTGCGCCCCCTGCAGGCTGTGTGCAGCACCCTCCTAGTCATTATATATCGTGCTCTATGGCATCTGTGGTGTTATGCAGCACTGCGCCCCCTGCAGGCTGTGTGCAGTACCCTCCTAGTCATTATATATCGTGCTCTATGGCGTGTGTGGTGTTATCCAGCACTGCGCCCCCTGCAGGCTGTGTGCAGCACCCTCCTAGTCATTATATATCGTGCTCTATGGCATCTGTGGTGTTATGCAGCACTGCGCCCCCTGCAGGCTGTGTGCAGTACCCTCCTAGTCATTATATATCGTGCTCTATGGCGTGTGTGATGGTCTCCAGCACTGCGCCCCCTGCAGGATGTGTGCAGCACCCTCCTAGTCATTATATATCGTGCTCTATGGCTTCTGTGGTGTTATCCAGCACTGCGCCCCCTGCAGGCTGTGTGCAGCACCCTCCTAGTCATTATATAGTGTGCTCTATGGCATCTGTGGTGTTATCCAGCACTGCGCCCCCTGCAGGCTGTGTGCAGTACCCTCCTAGTCATTATATAGTGTGCTCTATGGCTTCTGTGGTGTTATCCAGCACTGCGCCCCCTGCAGGCTGTGTGCAGCACCCTCCTAGTCATTATATATCGTGCTCTATGGCTTCTGTGGTGTTATGCAGCACTGCGCCCCCTGCAGGCTGTGTGCAGCACCCTCCTAGTCATTATATATCGTGCGCTATGGCTTCTGTGGTGTTATCCAGCACTGCGCCCCCTGCAGGCTGTGTGCAGTACCCTCCTAGTCATTATATAGTGTGCTCTATGGCGTGTGTGGTGTTATGCAGCACTGCGCCCCCTGCAGGCTGTGTGCAGCACCCTCCTAGTCATTATATAGTGTGCTCTATGGCATCTGTGGTGTTATCCAGCACTGCGCCCCCTGCAGGCTGTGTGCAGTACCCTCCTAGTCATTATATAGTGTGCTCTATGGCATCTGTGGTGTTATCCAGCACTGCGCCCCCTGCAGGCTGTGTGCAGCACCCTCCTAGTCATTATATATCGTGCGCTATGGCGTGTGTGGTGTTATCCAGCACTGCGCCCCCTGCAGGCTGTGTGCAGTACCCTCCTAGTCATTATATAGTGTGCTCTATGGCGTCTGTGGTGTTATGCAGCACTGCGCCCCCTGCAGGCTGTGTGCAGCTCCCTCCTAGTCATTATATAGCGGGCTCTATGGCTTCTGTAGTGTTATCCAGCACTGCGCCCCCTGCAGGCTGTGTGCAGCACCCTCCTAGTCATTATATAGTGTGCTCTATGGCATCTGTGGTGTTATCCAGCACTGCGCCCCCTGCAGGCTGTGTGCAGCACCCTCCTAGTCATTATATATCGTGCTCTATGGCATCTGTGGTGTTATCCAGCACTGCGCCCCCTGCAGGCTGTGTGCAGTACCCTCCTAGTCATTATATAGTGTGCTCTATGGCTTCTGTGGTGTTATCCAGCACTGCGCCCCCTGCAGGCTGTGTGCAGCACCCTCCTAGTCATTATATAGTGTGCTCTATGGCATCTGTGGTGTTATCCAGCGCTGCGCCCCCTGCAGGCTGTGTGCAGCACCCTCCTAGTCATTATATATCGTGCTCTATGGCGTGTGTGGTGTTATCCAGCACTGCGCCCCCTGCAGGCTGTGTGCAGCACCCTCCTAGTCATTATATATCGTGCTCTATGGCATCTGTGGTGTTATGCAGCACTGCGCCCCCTGCAGGCTGTGTGCAGCACCCTCCTAGTCATTATATATCGTGCTCTATGGCATCTGTGGTGTTATGCAGCACTGCGCCCCCTGCAGGCTGTGTGCAGCACCCTCCTAGTCATTATATATCGTGCTCTATGGCATCTGTGGTGTTATGCAGCACTGCGCCCCCTGCAGGCTGTGTGCAGTACCCTCCTAGTCATTATATATCGTGCTCTATGGCGTGTGTGGTGTTATCCAGCACTGCGCCCCCTGCAGGATGTGTGCAGCACCCTCCTAGTCATTATATATCGTGCTCTATGGCATCTGTGGTGTTATCCAGCACTGCGCCCCCTGCAGGCTGTGTGCAGCACCCTCCTAGTCATTATATATCGTGCGCTATGGCATCTGTGGTGTTATCCAGCACTGCGCCCCCTGCAGGCTGTGTGCAGTACCCTCCTAGTCATTATATAGTGCGCTCTATGGCGTGTGTGGTGTTATCCAGCACTGCGCCCCCTGCAGGCTGTGTGCAGCACCCTCCTAGTCATTATATAGTGTGCTCTATGGCGTCTGTGGTGTTATGCAGCACTGCGCCCCCTGCAGGCTGTGTGCAGTACCCTCCTAGTCATTATATAGCGGGCTCTATGGCTTCTGTAGTGTTATCCAGCACTGCGCCCCCTGCAGGCTGTGTGCAGCACCCTCCTAGTCATTATATAGTGTGCTCTATGGCATCTGTGGTGTTATCCAGCGCTGCGCCCCCTGCAGGCTGTGTGCAGTACCCTCCTAGTCATTATATATCGTGCTCTATGGCATCTGTGGTGTTATCCAGCACTGCGCCCCCTGCAGGCTGTGTGCAGTACCCTCCTAGTCATTATATATCGTGCTCTATGGCTTATGTGGTGTTATCCAGCACTGCGCCCCCTGCAGGATGTGTGCAGCACCCTCCTAGTCATTATATATCGTGCTCTATGGCTTCTGTGGTGTTATCCAGCACTGCGCCCCCTGCAGGCTGTGTGCAGCACCCTCCTAGTCATTATATATCGTGCTCTATGGCATCTGTGGTGTTATCCAGCACTGCGCCCCCTGCAGGCTGTGTGCAGTACCCTCCTAGTCATTATATAGTGTGCTCTAAGGCGTGTGTGGTGTTTTCCAGCACTGCGCCCCCTGCAGGCTGTGTGCAGCACCCTCCTAGTCATTATATAGTGTGCTCTATGGCTTCTGTGGTGTTATCCAGCACTGCGCCCCCTGCAGGCTGTGTGCAGCACCCTCCTAGTCATTATATAGTGTGCTCTATGGCTTCTGTGGTGTTATCCAGCACTGCGCCCCCTGCAGGCTGTGTGCAGCACCCTCCTAGTCATTATATAGTGTGCTCTATGGCATCTGTGGTGTTATGCAGCACTGCGCCCCCTGCAGGCTGTGTGCAGCACCCTCCTAGTCATTATATAGTGTGCTCTATGGCATCTGTGGTGTTATGCAGCACTGCGCCCCCTGCAGGCTGTGTGCAGCACCCTCCTAGTCATTATATATCGTGCTCTATGGCTTCTGTGGGGTTATGCAGCACTGCGCCCCCTGCAGGCTGTGTGCAGCACCCTCCTAGTCATTATATATCGTGCTCTATGGCGTGTGTGGTGTTTTCCAGCACTGCGCCCCCTGCAGGCTGTGTGCAGTACCCTCCTAGTCATTATATATCGGGCTCTATGGCATCTGTGGTGTTATCCAGCACTGCGCCCCCTGCAGGCTGTGTGCAGTACCCTCCTAGTCATTATATAGTGTGCTCTATGACGTGTGTGGTGATCTCCAGCACTGCGCCCCCTGCAGGCTGTGTGCAGCACCTCCTAGTCATTATATAGTGCGCTCTATGGTGTGTGTGGTGTTATCCAGCACTGCGCCCCCTGCAGGCTGTGTGCAGCACCTCCTAGTCATTATATAGTGTGCTCTATGGCGTGTGTGGTGTTATCCAGCACTGCGCCCCCTGCAGGATGTGTGCAGTACCTCCTAGTCATTATATAGCGGGCTCTATGGCTTCTGTGGTGTTATCCAGCACTGCGCCCCCTGCAGGCTGTGTGCAGTACCCTCCTAGTCATTATATATCGTGCTCTATGGTGTGTGTGGTGTTATCCAGCACTGCGCCCCCTGCAGGCTGTGTGCAGCACCCTCCTAGTCATTATATATCGTGCTCTATGGCTTCTGTGGTGTTATGCAGCACTGCGCCCCCTGCAGGATGTGTGCAGCACCCTCCTAGTCATTATATAGTGTGCTCTATGGTGTGTGTGGTGTTATCCAGCACTGCGCCCCCTGCAGGCTGTGTGCAGCACCCTCCTAGTCATTATATAGTGTGCTCTATGGCATCTGTGGTGTTATCCAGCACTGCGCCCCCTGCAGGCTGTGTGCAGCACCCTCCTAGTCATTATATAGCGGGCTCTATGGCATCTGTGGTGTTATCCAGCGCTGCGCCCCCTGCAGGCTGTGTGCAGCACCCTCCTAGTCATTATATAGTGTGCTCTATGGCGTGTGTGGTGTTATCCAGCACTGCGCCCCCTGCCGCCTGTGTGCAGCGCGCTCTATGGCTTCTGTAGTGTTTTCTTGCACTGCGCCCCCTGCAGGCTGTGTGCAGCGCGCTCTATGGCGTGTGTGGTGTTATCCAGCACTGCGCCCCCTGCAGGCTGTGTGCAGCACCCTCCTAGTCATTATATATCGTGCTCTATGGCGTGTGTGGTGTTTTCTTGCACTGCGCCCCCTGCCGCCTGTGTGCAGCGCGCTCTATGGCTTCTGTGGTGTTTTCTTGCACTGCGCCCCCTGCAGGCTGTGTGCAGCGCGCTCTATGGCTTCTGTGGTGTTTTCTTGCACTGCGCCCCCTGCAGGCTGTGTGCAGCGCGCTCTATGGCTTCTGTGGTGTTTTCTTGCACTGCGCCCCCTGCCGCCTGTGTGCAGCGCGCTCTATGGCTTCTGTAGTGTTTTCTTGCACTGCGCCCCCTGCAGGCTGTGTGCGGCACGTCATCACCACAGCACTTTACCTCACGTCCATTTTATATCCCTCATAACAGACGCCAGGGTGGGGGGCGTGGTCTATAATCCCTCCTACTACACTGCTTTCAGCCAATCACAAGGTAGGGGTAGACATGAAATGGCTGTCGACAACCAATCAGAAGCCTTCGCGCCCAGAATTACTTTTCCGAAGTCGCAGAGCTCCGGAGACGCAACCGTTAAGCGGGCGGGACGTCCTGAGACTGCCCTGAGGAGACTGAGAGGCTGCAGCCGGTCCGCTCTACCGCACGGGTCTGGATAACGGGAGAAGGTACAGCGGCAGACCGGAGGGGGGGAGAGAGTGCGAGTGAGGGGGGAGAGGTAATGGCGGCGCCTTCCGGTAGTGTCGGGTGTTGGTGGGAGGTGTTTGCAGTGGAGTCGGGCACGTTAGAGGCGATTTCTGTGGCAGAAACAACACTGAAGTCTCCGATAACTTGGAGAAATCGCTCGTCTCGGGTCGCAAACTTTCTTTACGGCTGTTCTACTATACGCGAGGCAGGTTCCGTTGCCAATGGTAACAGCGCCACCTGTGCAGCGGCCGCGCGCACGGCCAGCAGCGGCGCAGAGAGCGGACAGCGGGAGGGGTGTACGGGGTTGTTTTATGTGTGTTTATAGAAGTTTCTAGTCAGGTAGGACTTGTTGTTTTTGTTTTTTTTTTTCTTCTGCCGGATGATTTTTTTTTTTTCTTCCATATTGTAGTGTTCATTTTTTTTTTTTTTTTTTTACATTGGGTTAACTTTGTCTCCAGCTATTTATAGCAGGGACATATATTTTATTTTTTTTAAGCATTTTGCAATAAATTTCCTGAAAAATCAAAAGTGCATGTATGCTATGTGTAATATTATAAACATTTAAGAAATGTATTATATTGACTTCTGTTTT
>NC_134355.1:27582452-27584952 GCF_048569485.1 Anomaloglossus baeobatrachus | reverse complement strand
TCTTTGGATCCAACCACCGTGTTTTTGTAGAAAAAGTGAACGTATGGACTCTACATGGCTGGTTCCCACCGTGAAGCATGGAGGAGGAGGTGTGATGGTGTGGGGGGTGCTTTGCTGGTGACACTGTTGGGGATTTATTCAAAATTGAAGGCATACTCAACCAGCATGCCTACCACAGTATCTTGCAGCGGCGTGCTATATTCCATCCAGTTTGCGTTTAGTTGGACCATCATTTATTTTTGAACAGGACAATGACCCCTAACACACCTCCAGGCTGTGTAAGGGCTATATGACTAAGAAGGAGAGTGATGGGGTGCTACGCCAGATGACCTGGCCTCCACAGTCACCAGACCTGAACCCAATCAATATGGTTTGGGGTGAGCTGGACCGCAGAGTGAAGGCAAAAGGGCCAACAAGTGCTAAGCATCTATAATTTTCAGAGTCCTGAAAATAAAGAAAACTCTTTGAATGAGGTGTGTCCAAACGTTTGGTCTGTACTGTATACGTGTGTGTATATGTATGTATGTATATGTATGTGTGTATATAATGTGTGTGTGTATGTATATATATATATATATATATATATATATATATATATATATATATATATATATATATATATATATATATATATATATATATATATATATATATATATATATATATATATATATATATATATATAAACACATGGCCATGGCGCCGGGGGTGTGTGTGTGTGTGGTGCCGAGCGGGGTATTGTGTGCGGAGGGGTGGTGGAGCCGAGCTGAGCCATGGCGCTGAGGACGTCAGTGCTGGGGACAGGTGACTATTCGTGTGTGTTCAGTGTATACATGCGGAGTGCGGGGGTGTGTGGAGCCGGGCGGGGCAATGTGTGCGGGGGGGGGTGGAACCGAGCGGGGCCCTGGCGCTGAGGACGTCAGTGTTGGGGACAGGTGACTATTCGTGTGTGTTCAGTGTATACATGGGCGTAGTACGGGGGGGTGGAGCCGAGTGGGGTAATGTGCGCGGGACCGGAGCCGAGCGGTGGACGCGTGTCGGCTGGGCTGCCGGTGACTATTCGTGTGTGTTCAGTGTATACATGCGGAGTGCCGGGGGGGTGGAGCCGAGGGGGGTAATGTGTGCGGGTGGCGGAGGCGAGCGGCGGGTATCTGTCGGCTGGGTTGCCGGTGTGGGCTACCGGGGGTGCAGCACTCACCGAGGAGTCGGGGCTCCGTGTGGGTGCGGGGAAAAATGTTGGGCGTCGTCCTGTTGGTCTGTAGTTCGGGCTGTTCAGTTAGCTGAGCCGTATACTACAGTTCAAAAGTTTGGGGTCACCCAGACAATTTTTGTCTTTTCCATGAAAAATCATACTTTTTATTTATCAGATGAGCTACATAATGAATAGAGAATATCGTCCAGACAGTGACGAGGTTAGAAATAATGATTTTTACTTGAAATAATAATTCTCTCTTCACACTTTGCTTTTGGCACAGAATGCTTCATTGCAGCAATTCCAGCTTTGCAGACCTTTGGCATTCTAGCTGTTAATTTGCGGAGGTAATCTGGAGATATTTCACCCCATGCTCCCCCCCCCCCCCCCCCACACACACACACAAGTTGGATTGGCTTGATGGCACTTTTTGCACCATTCGGTCAAGCTGCTCCCACAACAGCTCATTAGGGTTGAGATCTGGTGACGGGGCCACTCCATTACAGATAGATACCAGCTGCTGCTTCTTCCCTAAATAGTTCATGCATAATTTGGAGGTGTGCTTTGGGTCATTGTCCTGTTGTAGGATGAAATTGGCTCCAATCAAGCGCTGTCCACAGGGGATGGCATGGCGTTGCAAAATGGAGTGATAGCCTTCCTTTTTTCAAAATCCCTTTTACATTGTACAAATTTCCCACTTTACCAGCACCAAAGCAACCCCAGACCATCACATTACCTCCACCATGCTTGACAGATGGCGTCGGGCACTCTTCTAGCATCTTTTCAGTTGTTCTGCATCTCACAAATGTTCTTCTGTGTGATCCAAACACTTCAAGCTTAGATTCGTCTGTCCATAACACTTTTTTCCAATCTTCCTCTGTCCAATGTCTGTGTTCTTTTGCCCATATTAATCTTTTCCTTTTATTAATCTGTGTCAGATATGGCTTTTTCTTTGCCACTCTGCCTTGAAGGCCAGCATCCCAGAGTCGCCTCTTCACTGTAGACGTTGACACTGGCGTTTTGCGGGTACTATTTAATGAAGCTGCCAGTTGAGGACCTGTGAGGCGTGGATTTCTCACACTAGAGCCTCTAATGTACTTGTCTTGTTGCTCAGTTGTGCAGTGCGGCCTCCCACTTCTTTCTACTCTGGTTAGAGCCTGTTTGTGCTCTTTTTTTTTTTTTTAAACGGAGTAGTACGCACCGTTGTAGGAAATCTTCAGCTTCTTGGCAATATCTCGCATGGAATATCCTTCATTTCTAAGAACAAGAATAGACTGTCGAGTTTCACATGAAAGTTCTTTTTTTCTG